>NW_011964394.1:0-4355 GCF_000949405.1 Vollenhovia emeryi
ACCTATCATCTGACGCCGACACGAGGCTTTGATATTTAAAACCTACGGCGCAAGAAATAAAACAAAATTTCCGTCTTAGAAAATTATTTCCTTTATTAAAAAATTCGTTCACTGCACGATTCAATACGCCAACAGATGTAATATTCATCAACAAGAAAAAATTAAAATACAATCATGGAGTATACGCAAATTATTTCTAAAATAATAATCATATTTTTATTGTATTTAACGTGCACGGCAATTCATCAATATCAACTATTGAAAAAATCTTCGAGGATAGTTTGACTAACAATTAAACGCAGTGATTACTATGAAATATTAATTCTTTGATTACGGAAAATTAATGATCCTTTAATTGGCTGTCTATCGTAGATTCATAAAATAGAACGGATAGTTTTCTAGGTTTATACATCACGGTTAATTTATTTAGTACACAAAGTGTACGCGGCAAGGTGTACGGATGGAAAGAACGATTACCGCGTTCTCGTTTAGCGAGGTTAGAAACGCGCATTTAGGATTAGGCTGTAAGTCCATAAATTTTCATCAGCGAGAAACGTTTCACTACTCGTTGAATAGGTAACCATTTTTATCTGGCCCGATCTCGTTATCGACTATAACTTTCCTAGGAAATACCAAAAAACAATCTTTCGGCGAGTAAACCGGAACCTAAGCGCACATCCTGAGATTTATTTGGAAACCTTTCGCAAACGTACGTCTCATTCTTGTCATCTCACGCCTAGAAACGACGTTTAGTAATTTAAAACAATCGACCGTAAATGCGCCGTAACTTTAAAGGCGAACTTGAATAACAGTCAATGATAATTTACATCGCAAAACAAATTGGGCCGGAAATTAAAAAAATTTGGGGTGTAAAAAAATTATTCGAGTTAGGCGAAATTCATGCCGTGCAAGAGGTTCACGTTCAAACCGTCACGCTAATACAGGAATATAAGCCATCAGTGTAGTTCATGGTTGCCGCAGTACTTCCACGCGAATCAAATTTCTCTGCTTTGCATGCCCGGAGACAGACGCGTGCCTTGTGGCGAGGCGTCGCGTCGCTGATGCGAGACGTGGTCAACAAGTTATAATTACCTTGCCCGCACCATCGCATCTAAGACGCGGGAATAGTCTACAAGTCTCGTCGTTAATTGACCCGAAATATCAAATTATCATTTTCAAGGACTTCAAGGACAATCACCCGCGCGAGGTCGGCGTTTGGGGATGCCATTTAATGCGGGCCCGCATTAGCTGATCAGCGCGCGTTGGCGTTGAATTGCTAATTTCATATTCAAAAATACGTCCAAAATCGCGTCCCAAAAAGAGGCATTCGTTGGATAAATTGCGAACCTGGACCTAAGTGCGCATTTTAAGATTTATTCGGAAATCATACGCAAGCGTACGTTTCATTCTTGTCATCTCTCACCTAGAAACGACGCTTTGAAATTTAAAACAATCCACCGTAAACGCGCCGGAACTTAAAATGCGAACTTAAATAACACTCAATAATAATTTACCTCGCAAACCAAATTATGAGTCAATTAACTTTAACCCGTAGGGCAGGAAATTAAACAAAATTTCCGTTTAGGAAAATTATTCGAGTTAGATGAAATTCATGCCGTGCAAGAGGTGCACGGACATACCGTCAGGCTTATACAGGAATATATGCCATCAGTGTAGTTCATCGAAGCAGCAGTACTTCCACGCGAATCTAATTTCTTTGCTTTGCATTACCGGAGACAGACGCGTGCCGTGTGGCGAGGCGTCGCGTGGCTGATGCGAGACGTGGTCTACAAGTTATAATTACCTTGCCCTGACCATCGCATCTAAGACGCGGGAATAGTCACCAAGTCACCGCGTAAATTGACTCGAAAAATCTACGGATCATTTTCAAGGCGTATACATACCGACGGCATTTATCGCCCGCGCGAGGTCGGCGTTTTGTGATGCCATTAATGCGGGCCCGCATTAGCTGATCAGAGCGCGTTGGCGTTGAATGGCTTATTTCGTACACAAAATCGCGTCGTAAAAAGCAAGCGTTGGATACATTGCGGAGGACAACATGTCTTCTCGCACTCTGTCATCCTCTCCCCCCTCTCCTTCGGTGTTAGACGAGATCAAGCTCTCCTCAGTCTCGTCGAAAAATTAACACGTCCGCACCACGAGACGAGGTATCCCTTCATAATACATTTCGCGTAAAACATACGAGTTACTTTGATACTGAATATTCCGAATTTTTCTATGTACGCCGTTTTTAATTCCGCTGACATATAGATATCATTTTAATTATCATATGGTGTATATTTTTTGAAATTACGTATAAAATCAGTTTACTAATCGTCGTTAAAAAAATTATTATTATATATTAACCTTTTCAAGCGCAGTAGTTCTTCTTTGGCTAAGATGTCGTCCATTAGCGTATATTAGTGCACTAAGTAATAATCATTAAAGAATGTCCTCGTAATGGTGCAATGAATATCAATCACCGTTTAAGCACCAGAATTATCGAAAAGATCAACACGACCGGACGAAAACTCGAGGTATCCTGACACATATAGATAACAATATTAATATCATATGGTCTATCTTTGAGGCAATTATGTAAAAAATCTGTTTACTATATGTCATTGAAAAAATTTATAATATATACTAACCTTTTTACGCGCCGTGCTTCTTCTTTCGCTTAGATGTCGTCCTTTAGCGTAAATGGGGTACACTAGGTATTAATCATAATACAATTTTCTCGTAATGGTGCAACGAATGTAAGTCACCGTTTACGTACAACAAATTCGATAAGATCACCCAAGAAGACCTACATGTATCTTAGATAGCACATTTAACAAACTGTTACCACACTACGAAATGCAAATTGAATCGCGCCAATCGCTTGTAGCTAGAGCTGCGTTGAGGTTCACGCAGGTTGCCCACTATCTTTTTTTTAATGAATATAGAAAAATTTTAAATTATTTAATATTATTATAAATTTCTTTTTGAAAAAATTTATTATTGACAATCTCTCGTTTAATTTATCTGTCGCGGTCACTCGAACTTTATTGCCATCTCGTTCTCTATTTATATGTCAGGTTCTGTTTTTCTCGCTCTCTCAAAAATTTAACGATCTCTCGCTCTCTCTCGTTATATATCTCGCTCCCTTTCACTCTTTCAAAAAATAACATTTAAAATGATTAAAATTTAAAATATAACCATAGATTTATAAGTAATTAAAATAACACAAAAAATAATTAAAAAAAAATTTAATAATTAAAAATAACTTGTCGAAATCTTCTTGCAGTCCATCCACCTCTCCATCCTCTACATCTCCAACCGCGTCCTGTGGATGCTATTCCTCTCAAGCCTGTTCCTCTTCATACACCACTTCTCAATTCTCTTCCTCCCCAACCACTGTCTAGTTCACTGATTCTCCAATGTAGTGTCGATTTTTAAAAACTACAGAACTTAATTTGAAAAACCCCAAAAATTTGTATAATTTAAGAATATAACTAATTTCAAAAATTGATTATTAGTATAATTAAAAAAATCATTTACTTTTTGTTCCTCTCCATCACTTTTGTTATTCCTCTTTTTCTGTGTTCAAATTCTGGCTCAGGTCTTTAACATTAACATGAATTTCCTGAACTTCCGAAAGATCCTCCTCTTCAAGTAAATCAGAAAAACATCATCTGAAATTAGATTTATCCTAGTAACCTAAAGATACCTTTACGATATTAAAATGGAATAAACTTCCTTTTTGAACAAAACTCTTTTTCATTTTCTGCATTCTTTTTCTGACAGATCTTTTGGTCTTATTTTGATTCTGATTTTAAATAACTATCTTCATCATCCTGGGAACGATCTTTTAAATTTCCCAAAATTATTTCTTCCATCCGTGTCTATTATCTTTGTCACCTTACTCGAGAAATGTACGTAACATGCAAAAATTTATTCAAATTTATTAAAATTGACCGAAGATCAGCGAAATATAATCAAAACATACATTTGTCCAATCTGAAGTTTATTTGGTCCTTTTCCTTGCGTGAAGAAAACAATTGAAAAAACACCTATTTTAGGATAAGTAGAACTGATCCTATCGTATTTCGTAAAAATATAATCTCCACTAATACGCAGATTAGAATGTACAATTAACAGCGCAGCTATCTACATTCTGCGCCTAACGATGAAAATATATTTTTAAATTTTATAAATTAATAAAATTATTTATATAACAATTTATCCTTGTACCATCATTGTGCACATTTTACAAATCTTGTCAATAGATGAATTGGTAATCACATATACACATCAGTGAATTTCTATATTATCATTATATTTGGAGAAATCGAAGGTTTTGATTTTATAAT
>NW_011964395.1:0-4355 GCF_000949405.1 Vollenhovia emeryi
CAATTGCAACGTGGTCAATCGGGACCGTGGGCAATTGCAACGTGGTCAATCGGGACCGTGGTCAATTGCAACGTGGCCAATCGGGACCGTGGTCAATTGCAACGTGGCCAATCGGGACCGTGGTCAATTGCAACGTGGTCAATCGGGAGCGTGGTCAATTGCAACGTGATCAATCGGGATCGTGGTCAATTGCAACGGGGTCAATCTGGACCGTGGTCAATTGCAACGTGGTCAATCGGGACCGTGGTCAATTGCAACGTGGTCGATCGGGACCGTGGTCAATTGCAACGTGGTCGATCGGGACCGTGGTCAATTGCAACATGGTCAAGTGAAAAGGATGCTGGTCTGGTCGACGACGACGACGACGACGACCAGGACGAGGACGAGGACGACGACAAGGTGTTTCTTTATCCAAAATTTCACAAAACTGACTTTGCATTGCAATTGCATTGCAATACCTCCACTCCTGGGGCACGTAGGAGAAAAGTAAAAACACTTTTATTGTGCAAATCGTACCCAAGCTATCGATTAAACGCAGTCTCAAGTTTGTCGGATCAGCCGTTGTTGAGATCCGAAAATCTGAGGGCCCGTTAACTCGTGTACTCGCGTAAACTTACACGGTCGGTCTCGCACGCGTGTACTAGCTACGCTTACACTTGGCGCGAGACACTACCGTGTATCGTGATATTTTATTGTTTTTATTGTTTTATTTTTTGTTTATTGTTTTATTTTTTTATTATTTTTATGAAAAAGGAGTATTGCTCAGGAGGGTTTCATATCTTAATATGTATCAAGACGAAATTATTTTTACTGTTTTTCTGTCGTGCGTATATCCGCATGTTCATACATATTTTGTTCTTTTAATATTCAGTTGATTGATTTGACGAAGTATTGTAGACCAACGAAGTACCAAGTTCAATGATGATACATATGTATATGATTATACATTTTTTTCTTCTCCTCTTCCTTCTCCTTCTCTAATTCTGTTGCCCCGAAAGGAGCTGTAACAATTCGTCTATCGTATATGATCTGCAGTATCATTTTGGTGACATCTACTTTTTGTTCATTATTTTATTGATATAAAACATGTAGATAATATTAGTCACAGCAATGGTAATTTTATACACAAATATAGAATGGGGTAATTATGGAGAATAGGAACTTTTCCGAATTTTGATATTTTCTTGCGGTTTTCTTGGTAAAAACCTTTGTCGTGATTCCGACAGTGATAATCAATCGGGGGAGCCCGAAAAATATGCACGTCGAGTGACCTTCAAAAGGTTTTAGGGTAATTCTACAGAATAGGGCCTTTTCCGAATTTTGACATTTTCTTACGGTTTTCTTGGTAAAAACCTTTGTTGTGACTCCGACAGTGATAATCAATCGGGGGAGCCCGAAAAATATGCACCCCGAGTGACCGTCAGAAGGTTTTAGTCGTCTGTCGTACGTCATGGCATCGGACACAGGTCCGATAGGACACGGACTCGATCGGATACAGGCTCGATCGGACACATTTTGTATCGGGTTTGCGTATTTCTGTAAAGCACAATATTCTTGTGTGCGTATGGACTTACAAATGATGGAAAATTATCTGCTTTACAGAACAGTTAACCCGGTTTAACCTTCTGAAAGTCACTCGGGGTGCATATTTTTCGGGCTCCCCCGATTGATTATCATTGTCAGAGTCACAACAAAGGTTTTTACCAAGAAAACCGCAAGAAAATATCTAAATTCGGAAAAGTTCCTATTCTCCATAATTACCAGCATTTATGCACCTTCGACAATTTGAAATGGGTGCCCTGCAATCTGATTTACCAACACGGCCCTGCATTGTCGATGCGCGTTTGTTTACATGATGTATGTTGTGAACGGCGTGATCCGCGTGATTGCGTGAACGCCGTGAACGCTTCGCTTCAGACGAGCGCCTTGTTGTCATCCAGCCACATCGCGACGTTAGTGTGCTTTAGCGAATATTTTCACGGTTAGCTTTTCACTATTTCCAATTTCTGTTCTTATTCTTTTAATTCCTATTCTTCTTTTGCTTCCTTAACTTTTTCTGCATTTTTCTTCTTTCTTCGGCTTTGCCATTCTTTGCTGTAACCCATTTCGTTCAATCTTGTCGCTATTCTTTTGCATTCTTTTCGCTATCCTCTTGCTATATTTTTTGGTATTTATGCATAAAAGGGGCTTCCTCTCCGATTTGCTTTATTTTTAAATATGTTGTTGGGGATGTCTTTCCGAGTCATTTCATATGTATGGGGCGTTCTCTGTCAAAAAGGCCACCCTCCTGCCCACCTCAATTTTTGAGATATAATGCTCTAAAAGGGCTTAAAATTTTCGTTGAAGTGTCTATTTTTCGATGCCGTATAGCGTTTTCGAAAATTCAAAATGGCGGACCCAAAATCGCGACTAGAATGAAAAAAGCCATTAAAAGCAAGATAATATTAGGCAACAAATTTTTAATTTTGTCAATTGCATGAGTGTGAATAGTAATTTTCCATGTATTTTTGCCTGCTGAACACGAATCTGTTGTCCAAATTTGGCTAGCATCACGATTTTTAGAAAAATGGCCTCAAATTGGTAAAAACAGCATTTTTGATGGTTTTCGTGACGTAGCACGGCAGCAAATTTTTTCCTCAATTTCATTAATGCCACGCAAAAGTATCAACTTTTAACTTTAAAATGCCTTGTGTTTTGTTTCGGTGTGAGTTTATTTTAATGGTCTAATATTCAACTTTATTCAGAAACGAATTTCTTCCCAAGATCAATTGATCGCTCTGGCATGAAGTTCTATACAGAGAATTGTGGTAGAAACAATAATTTAGCTTACAGGTCGCTATCAAAGTAATACTACAGATAAATTCGGATATGGAGTTAATGATACAGAGCATCAGTATCATTGTTCCGTTTCACGGTTGCGTTGCATGCGCGCAACCAGTGTTTCTCATTTTAGCTATATCTCGAAAATGAAAAATCGTACCGAAACGAAACAAAACTCATTTTAAAGCTAAACATTCATAGTTCAGCATAGTATTAGCGAAATTTAGAGGAAAAAAGTTTTTGCCGGTGTTATGCATAAACACTGTCAAAATTCTCGTGTTTCTGGCATTTTCGGCATTTTTCTCAAAATCGTGACGTGCTAGCCAAATTTGGATAACGGATTCGTGTTCAGCAAACAAAAATACATAGAAAATGACTATTCATACTCATGTAATCGACTAAATTAAAAATTTATTGCCTAATATTATCGTGCTTTTAATGGCTTTTTCCATTATAGTCGCGATTCTAGGTCCGCCATTTTGAATTTTCAAAAACGCCATACGGCATCGAAAATAGACACTTCAACGAAAATTTTAAGCCCTTTTAGAGCATTATATCTCAAAAATTGAAGTGGGCAGAGGGAGTGGCCTTTTTGACAGAGAACGCCCCATATATTTACCATATATTTATTATTTGTATCCTTTCTCAGCCTGTATCTCCGAAACTATTTGAGTCCGGCCCTTATATATATATATGAAATGACTCGGGAAGACATCCCCAAAAACAAATTTAAAAATAAAGCAAATCGGAGAGGAAGTCGCTTTTATGCATAATTACCTATTTTCTTTCTTTGTTATTTCTCTTTTTTCATTCTTATATTACTCTTATATTTCTGATTCAATATGGAAACATGCGATAAAGTAACAAGAAAGGAGACATTTTTAGAGGCTTGGCTTAGCGATAATCGCTATAAAGATTGGTTACGCCAGGTACCATCTGACAAAACCTTATATTATTGCACTGTATGCAATAAAAATTTTTCGTGTTCATCGCGTGTTTCCAGGCATGCGGATTCTGCGCGGCATAAAAAAATAAAGAAAATATACACACACTCGAAAATGTGCAAGATAATACTAAATATTAAAAAAGAAATTTCAACATAAGTGGTTAGACATATGTAGATAATTTTAAATTATGATTACGCGAGGTACCCAATAACAACAGAGCATTTTTTTTGTATAACATGTGATAGAACATACAACATTCTCGGAGGTATATCACGCATTTATGATCACGCAGAATCCGCAATGCAAAAGAAAACTTTTGGAAAAACCGATATTGAAGCGAACAAATCGAATGTAGATTTGAAAACGCAAACTGATAAATCTCTGTTGACATTTGATGAGCGGAAGAAAGCAGCAGAAATACGATTTGCCGTACTAATAATTGAAAAAAATATTCCTCATCAAACTGCAACAGAGATTCTCAGACTTTTTCAAGACATAGGAAAAGATCCTAATGTCTTGAACAGCATGAATATGGGTCGGACGAAATGCCATAATATTATTAAAAATGTTTTGGGTCCAGTTGAAACG
>NW_011964396.1:0-4356 GCF_000949405.1 Vollenhovia emeryi
CATATATATGAAATGACTCGGGAAGACATCCTCAACAACATATTTAAAAATAAAGCAAATCGGAGAGGAAGTCGCTTTTATGCATAATTACCGTTTATTGTTATTTCCTCGAGAACGCCTGAATAGTGCGCCCTACGGCTTTAGCAGAAAATAAGTTTGGGTGAGTACAACACACCCACACAACTAGATTAAAATCGGTGACTACAGACTGCCGGGTTCCCCTTGTAAGTGATTTCTGCTGATTTGGTCCTACTAGCTTAGTGGAGGTATCGATCGATTTCGCCGCACGTTTGAATTGGGCAGTGGGCCGGCCTAAGACAGCGATTTTTAATAATTAATAACTCGTTAACTATTGCAAAACTTGCAAAGTGGTAGAAGACTTTTCGACTTAGTCTAGTCCACTCTATCCCACAATAAGCGTTGAGGCGGGTATTACATAACACCCTGTATAGCCTACATCTAAATTTGTATCTGCAACTTTTCCATATAATACAACTTTTTTTAGGCTTTCAATCTTCTAATTGCGCGATATTGTTCTTTGTATAGTAAAGTCCAAAACTTATTGCCGCGCCGTCGTACTTCTATCGTCGGTTGAAACGCTGGCGGTAGATCGTTCGTCTATCATCAATTGGAACGCTAAGCTGTAGATGGTTCTTCTATATAATTCTTCGTCAGAGAAGGTTATAATAGCTGTAGGAAAAGATATAAATATGGTAGAGAGAAGGAAGTCCGTTTACTTCCACACCTCGCCTCGTGTGAGAGGGTCTATGGCAAAAGATAAAGAAGGAATGATCTTAAAAAGATAGTACCACCTCGCCCGTGTCGGGGTCAACGGCAATCTTCCATGAAGAAAGACTTTAAATTTAGTAAGAGAGTCGAATGGAGACTCTATCACCTTTCGGCATGCCTTTCGAAAGAAAGGCTGAACTGAAGGAGTAAGAGCGCCTGTTGCGCTGTTTTCTTACCTTGGTCCCCAATCGGACGAGGCAATGTTTTACACCTCAGTCCCCTGTTGGACGAGGCTTTAAAGAGTAAGGATGATTACGTAATATCCCAAAGATTCACCGTAAAGGCACTAGATAACTGCGCTTGAGAAGAATGCAAATCTATCACACAACGAGATAAACAACAACGGAATTGTTTGGATACGAAAGGGCAGATGAAGCGCGCCACTCTCTCGTTTCAAGCGCGGCATTCGGGTTCTTGCGGCTTCCACGAATTAATCAATATTAATAATAACGATTAGATCGTTGTGTTGGAAAAGTCACTCGCTTCCTTAACATTCTTAAATGTTGTCCCTAGGGGAATCTGATGTTATTTTGTACTTGTAAGCTGTAGAATTGTTGTAATAAGCAAATATTCTCGTCAAGAGACCATTTTAATTATTTTTTGTTTCTGGTATGAAGACGACCAGACTCCCCTTCGTTTTTGTGCGTACTTTAATCCTGTGCAAGAATTTTTCAATTCTGTAAAGCCAATTTAGAGCTATACTTTTGTAACCTTTTGCCTTTCTTCTATTAAAGCCTTAAGAGGATCCCGTAGCCGTTCTGTATTACCGACAGAATTACCATTTTCGTAGTTATAACCTTTCGTTGTATTAAATTCATGGAATCAAAAATGCTTGCGTACAATGACAGTATATGCATTGATAATCCCAGGAAACTCCAATTTTATACCAAAAATGAGTAAAAATTACAAAATTCATATAATCGATCACATATAACCTTGTAGACGCGAACTGTCACTCCGTTATACTTGTGCTTCGTATAAAAGTTCTACAACTTGTACTCACATGAAACTGAGTTTCCTAGGATTCGATGACATGTAGAATTACTGTGAAACCCTCTAAATTGGGATTAGAGGTTTAAAATAAGAGTATATAGTTAGTATTAAATTTTCGCGTTTATGTATGGGGTGTGATGTATCGTAGTAGTGTGTCCGTGTGCTCATGTATGCTGCGTTTCGTGTTTAGATGGCGCACACCATCAAAGCCTGAGGGATCCTCTTAAGTACTCTTCATTCACACGTGTCTTTAAATAAGTTCATTCAAACCCTCTTTACCAACAATAATAGAATTAAAATGCGAACGTTTCGAACATTACAAAGTCATCATCAACGCAAGAAATAATAAAAGTGTCACACAAAAAATTCCGAAATTACGATTACAAAATTGAACGTTAACAATAGAACATGAGTAGAATACAACCAATATATGTAGTGCGAAAAACACGAAGAGCACAACGCAATTGTGTTTGTCATAAGTTTAGCTTAGCTTACATGCAAACCCAGAGTCAATATTCGGACCACTCCATATAAAGAATTACGAATACGTTCAAAGGCCTTATACTTTTAAATCGATAATCGATTTTTATTTTTTATGCAAATATAATAAGCGTCATATTAAAATCACTGTAAAGAATTTATTGCGAAAAATATCAAACCATGGCTAAGGTAATATTTTTTGCAATACACTTAAAACATAATATTCAGACACTAACATCCTGTCACGACTCTTTAGTCCTTATTCCTTCAAATTTGTATTTACCACAGCCTTGTGAGTTTTATTAATTTGTCAAATATCTCAGCCATGGTTCGAATCTGAACCTCCCTACAATCCATGACGGATGTCTACGACCACTGATTGTGAGACATGTGATGATATGAGTAATACATTAAAAAAAAGAGATTTCAGTTTAATGGGTAGTTCGACGATTCGAAAAAACTGACAATCTTCCCAAATAATTTCTCTTGGACGAATATTACCTCATCGTAAAGCACTCATAATAATTATCATTTCGTATAATGTATATATAAAGTTCGGAAAGTATATAATCAAATAATTACTCGACGTTATATCGTTTTGGTTTCACATTACAGGTGGTTACATAAAGGAGGAAAAAAAGAGGGAAGCCAAACGTAATCCTTATACACTTGCAATAATTTCGCACTGGCGATAGCGTTTCCCTTCCGCAACGGAACCGTTCTTATATAATCGCTCGTTCCAGAAACGGCAGCAGCCACGGATCACCTCTCGCGAGGTCTCGATCAATTACGCATTCCTCGCGATTACGACACGCCGTCCGTCTTTGGTCAGATCCGTTGGACGCATTCCAACATTTGACTTTCATCGATCGCACTTGTCCATTTTCGCCAATCGCGAACTGGCCATCATTTCCCTCAAAATCACCGTGCCTATTACTTTCACGGAGCGGTCCCGCGCAAAGACGGTAATTGTCATGGCGCGAAAAATACCGGGATTCAGGCGCATGATGTGGTTAAGTTATAACGTCCGAAGCTTTCTCTTTTTCCGGTTATGCTACCTCTAACCGTCAAATGGGTTTGCAAATCGTAAAAATTTTAACTGTTACATTTCAGCGTTCGATATAAGCGACGTTCAAGCTAATAACTTTAACTTCGAAGACGGTTGATAAACTTCGAGTCTATCTTCTTTTTAATGCGGGGTCTACAATGCGAGTCGCAGAGTCGTAGTCGTAAGAATAATCGACTGCGATTGGTCATTTCCGTCAGATACATAAGAATTGACCAATTACAGTCGACTATTCTTACGACTACGACTTTACGACTTCTATGTAGACGAGGCTTAAATGTTTTGTAAATACTTCCCCATACAATTAACATGCATATCTAAACGACATCTTAAAGACGTTTTAAAAGAGACATCTTTAAGACTTCACTAAAAGACGTATATAAGGCGTCAGAAACAAAGTCTTAAGGGGTCTTGCTAGTGCGACAGGGCCTAAACTAGGGTGATTGTTGCGAATTTTTATAAGCAAAACGACCAAACCAATTGGTTTACAACTTTTTCTATATGTTGTACTATATTTCAAAAGTGCTTAAAATATTTATATTTGTAATTAGGCCCGCGGCAGCTACCCTGTCGGAGCACCTCGAAAAAAGACGAAGATCACGATTACAGCCGTTATAGTCGTTTGAAATAAAGTCAAAGAAATTCTTAATCTGCAAAAGTGTGGTTATTATTCGAACTAAAATCTTGAAAGATATTCAAAATTTAAAAATTATAGCTATTATAATAATTTTACTCTTATTTTTTAGCAAAAACACAATGTCAGTTTTTGAGTGTAAACTTTTTATTTTTAAACGCACAAAGAAATTTTAGTCGAATGTTAGCCACACTCTTGCAGATTAAGAATTCCTTTGATTTTTTTGTTTCAGACGACTCTAACGGCTGTAATCATAGTCACCGTCTTTTTTCAAGGCGCTCCGGCAGGGTGGCTGCCACGGATCTAATAACAAATATAAAAAAATTAGAAATTTGCACATGGCTTCCTCATGGAGGAAGCTTTATGAGCGAAATCTAATTTTTTTCGATGTTTC
>NW_011964397.1:0-4356 GCF_000949405.1 Vollenhovia emeryi
ACGGAAAAAGTAAAATTCAAATTTATTTAAACGAGTCTCATTATTCGGGGGGTTATGGAGGTCGCTGAATACGAATCCGGTACCAGATTTTCAAAATTCAAAATGGCGGATGGAGAAGTTACAGATTTGCTTTTCTTTGTGAAGATTAAGATCAAACAATCCGTCAGTTCCACGGTATTTATGGTGAGTTCAAACTCTCCGTGCCTTGATGTGTGTGCGTGAGTGCGTGCGTGCGTGCGTGCGTGCGTGCGTGCGTGCGTGCGTGCGTGTGTGTGCGCGCGCGCGTGTGTGTGTATGTGTATGCGCATTCTTGTTGGTATATTTATTATTACACAATAAATGCTTTGAAAGATATTATTTATTTTTTATTATTTTATTATTCACTGCAAAACTACATATTATAAATACATGTAATATCTACCACGTTCAGCTTGCCCCAGGACCACGGCGAGGACGTAGTGGTGGATGGTCCCACTTTGATTTTTTATATTTTTGGTTTTAAATTTTTTCTTCGTTTTTTATAAATTTTGTACTTTTTGTGATTTTTACATTTTTATTAGTAAAAAGTGAAAGTATTAAATTTACTTGTACGGAAAAATAATACTGTCTGTTACTGATGAAAATTCTTTATACATTTTTATAGTAAACAAGCGCATAAAAAAATGATCACGCATCTTAACAAACGATTTAAAGCTGCACCGGCTATTCCCAGTATACAAAAATGTCACGCATTTATCCACTTGATGGAAAAAAGTTGATGATAAAAAAATTTTCATCAGCAACAGACAGCAGTATTTTTCCGTACAAGTAAATTTAATACTTTCCAAAATTGTGAAGGCTCCCAGAAGAAAATTATGGAAGGAGAAGTGCCGATGTGAGCCACAAAATGAACGGATCTCAGTTCTCACAGTACGAATTAAAATTCTCTCTTTAATAGTATAAAGTATAAATAATACGTTTCGACCCTTCTTCGGGTCTTCCTCAGTTAGACTACAATGTAAGAATTATAAACTGGTAATACAGTAATATGTATGCAATAACAAATGTAGAAAAAAACCGGTTACCTCGTGTAACTTCAAGTTATCGGACAGATTCATCTCTTAAACTGTTAATCAGTCGATCTCTAGACTCCAGACATAAAGAGGCTGAATAACCGAAAGATGAGTCCGTGGCAACGATGTTAGAGAGACTGTGACACAGCGGTATTACAAAGCGAAAATTTGACGTTAAAGTGTGGTAAACATGACGGGGGACACAGTCAGACATGTCAAATTTTCACTTTGTAATACCGCTGTGTCACAGTCTCTCTAACATCGTTGCCACGGACTCATCTTTCGAATCACGGTTATTCAGCCTCTTTATGTCTGGGACCATCTAGAGATCGATTGATTAACAGTTTAAGAGATGAGTCTGTCCGATAACTTGAAGTTACACGAGGTAACCGGCTTTTTTCTACATTTGTTATTGCATAAATATTACTGTATTACCAGTTTATAATTCTTACATTGTAGTCTAACTGAGGAAGACCCGAAGAAGGGTCGAAACGTATTATTTATACTTTATATAATACTTTTAGGCTCCGCCTAGCCTGTTCGTACGTCTTAATTACTACGCTTTACGCAGTGGGTGACCGCAAGAGGAAGGGTAGTGACAGGTAATATTACGGACGCTAGGTTCGAAGTTACTATGACGTTTTATTTGTGGCTCTTACACGCTGGGTGTCGACCAGCCCTGAACCTTGTTTGGGTTGCCGCGTCCCGAACAGTCTTACGCTCTGTCTGCGTTACTGCGCCGGCGAGGTATGCTCGACGAGGTGTGCTCCCGTGGTCGGAGTCGTCGCTCACGACTTCGCACACCCTCGGTGTCCTGGGTCGTTCCGGTTGATCTCGCCGCGGGTCCGGTTTCGGTGCGCCTGGCCGCAGGTCCGTGGGTGCATCCGCCTTGGGACGCTTGGTCTGGAGGTGTACGGGCAGCGGCTGTTTCCCGTCAAGCGCCTGAAGGAGACGACTAGCGCCCGATGCAGCGGCTGGCGCTGTAAGAAGCGGTTGACGCTTCCCGGAAGGCGCCTGGCGCCTGAAGAAGCGGCTGGCGCTCCGAAGGAAGGCGGTCGACGCCTGGTGAAACGACTGGCGCTTCCCGGAGGACGACTGGCGCCCGTAGGAGCGGCTGGCGCTCGGAGGAAGGCGGTCGACGCCTGGTGGAGCGGCTGGCGCTTCTTGCGTTGGGCGTCTTGCGCTCTCGTAGGATGTCCTTGGGCGACTGGCGCTCGGAGGCTCCTTCTTCGGCGACTCGCGCCGGAAAATCTGATTAAAAATTCGCTGCGGGGGTCCTGCTTTTATCCTAGAGTTGACCAAATCTTGATCGCAGGTTCGTCGCCCACGCGCCTCGCCACCTATCGGTAGCGCCGCGAACTACCGTATTCCGCGGCGTGCAGGCGCGTGCTTTACGGCGCGGCGCCCTGTGGCTGCCGTAGGCCGCCACATTACCCCCTTCGTTGATTTTTGGTCGGTATTTGGAAACGCACTGTCTTGTATGATATCCTTCCGCTTCTTGTCCTTATTTCTGTTGGAACGGCGGGTTGTGTAACCGACGTGGCCGGTTGCGTAACAGGTGCGTTTTTGGTATCGTTAGAATCTGCCATCATATACGCTGGTTTGAGTCTGTCTATTGTTACGTGAACGTTTTTTCCGTTTATCCGTAACTTGTAGGTTTTTTCTGTTTTTGCGAGTACTTCATATGGGCCGTCAAATGTTGGCTGTAATGCTCAAGTTGGCGCGTCATGTCTTCGAAAAACGTGAGTTGTGTTTTTCAAGTCTTTATGTTCGAACGTTGCAGACGCTCCATGTCTTTTTATGGATTGCAGCCGCAGTTCTCTCATAGTTCGCCTTAGATTCTCGATGAAGTCACTCGTGTTGTTTGTCGTTTCCTTCGGGGTTTCTTGGAGAAATTCCCCTGGAAGCCTTAGTGGTTCTCCGTAAACCAATTCTGCTGAGGATGCCTGTAGATCTTCCTTGTATGCTGCCCTTATACCCATCATTACTACGGGTAGTACTTCCGTCCATACCTCTGTTGCCTGGCATTTTATGGCGGTTTTCATTTGTCTGTGCATGCGCTCGACCATTCCATTTGCGGCTGGATGGTAAGCTGTTGTGTGGATGTGTGTAGTACCCGTGATTTTTGTTAACTGCCGGAACAGGTCAGACTCGAATTGTCTTCCCTGATCCGTAGTAATCCTTGTTGGAGTACCGAATCTTGCTATCCATTGTGAGAACAGCTTTTGGGCAACTGTTTCTGCTGTAATGTCTGCTATGGGTATGGCTTCGGGCCATCGTGTGAATCGATCTACGATGGTTAGGCAGTATCTTTTTCCTTTAGAGATTGGTAGTGGTCCTACGATATCGATATGTATATGCTCGAAGCGCCTTGAGGGGCTCATGAATTGTTTTACCGGAGTTTTGTTGTGCCTGCCTATTTTGGTTTTCTGGCACATTATACACTCCTTCGCCCATTGGATGCAGTTTGCTTTGACTTGTGGCCAGACGTATCGTTGTGCGACCAGCGTAGCTGTTGCCTTGGCCCCAGGGTGTGATAGGCTGTGTAAAGACAGAAATGCTTGTTTTCTGTACTGCTTGGTCACAAAGGGTCGTGTGATAGGCGTTGCGGTGTCGCAGAGAAGCTTTGTGCCGATTCCAGGTATCTGGACTTTCTCCAGTTTGAGGGAGGAGTTTCCTTTTGGGATATCTACTATCTCAGTATCCTCCTCCTGCGCTTTGGCCAGATCCTCCAAGTTGATCGCCGGCTGTATGCTTTCCACTCTTGATAGTGCGTCTGCCACTGTATTGTCTTTGCCTGAGATGTGCCGAATATCGGTTGTGAATTACCCGATATACTGCAAATGCCGCGCTTGCCTTGGAGAGCTATGTAATGGATCCTGCTGGAAGGCGAATATTAATGGTTTATGGTCTTCATGGCTTCCGGATGGTTGCCGCGTCCGTTTGCAGTGTGGTGCCGACGTTTCGCAGGCGTTGCAGTCTGCTTCATCAGGGCTGGGAGACTCTGATACTGAGCTCCCTCGCGTTGCGCTCGTCCTTTTATACTCGTTCTTGGGGGAAAGGGAGGGGGTAGTCGGGGGGGCGTGGTCAGAGGGAGGGGAGTCAGCCAATCCCGGCTGACGGAGGGGAGTCAGAGGGAGAGGAGTCAGCCAATCCCGGCTGACGGTTTTTTAAAAAACCGGGAGGGCGGTGTGCCAAATCGGGCTCACCTGATAGCCTTTGTCGCGATTCAGATTGTCAGGATTCAGATTGTTTCAAGATTTCTATGCCTTCGCGGTGTTTTCGTGCGAAATAGTTTTGGGAC
>NW_011964398.1:0-4357 GCF_000949405.1 Vollenhovia emeryi
TTGGCGACGAGGATAGTGAATTCGCCGGGCAACTGGTGACAAGGATCACGAAGCCGCCAAGCAATAGGCGACTAGGATCGGAAAGCCACCAAGCATCCGGCGACGAGAAGCGTGGATTCGCCAACATCTGGCAACGAGGTTATAAATTCGCCGGGCAAGGGCGAAGAACAGTTACAAAATCGCGAGAGTGAGTAGTTCGTGTGATGGCTGCTACAACGCCTAGCACAATAAATCTCGAGCCGTTCGATCCAGACAAAGGTCCCTGGTCGGATTGGCAAGAACGCCTCGAGAGTGCCTTCAGACTGCACAAGATTGCGGAAGACTTGAAGGTGGATGGATTATTGAACTGCCTAGGTTCAACGGCATACAGCACGCTCAAGAACAGGCTTGTACCTAAAAAGCCAGGTTCGGAATCTTACGCCACGTGCACGAAAGTACTACAAGACTTCTACGAGCCGAAGCCCAATGAAATCGCAGAAAATTTCAAGCTCTGGACTCGGAAACAAGAAGAAGGAGAGAACATTCAAAGCTTCATCACGGCCCTGCAGAAATGCTCAATTAATTGCAAGTTAGGAGACTTCGCAAGTACAACGATACGGAACGCATTCGTTTTCGGCCTGAGGAACAAGCGAATACAGAACCGGCTACTGGAAACACAGGATCTGACGCTGGAAAGGGCAATCGAGATCGCTACCACGATGGAACTGTCCGAGGCGGAAACCAGCCGACTTCAAGGGGAAGCCATCGCTGCCGCCATCCAGACTACAAAGAGATCGCCGTACAAAGATAAGTCTAAACATACAAAAAAGGTCGCGTCGCGTAACAATACGAATAGCGAGCGCGCGAGCGGTCAAAACATAACGTGTTTTCGGTGCGGCAAGCATCACTACGCATCTGTTTGTACGATGCAGCGTAACATCAAATGTTTATCGTGCGGTAAATCGGGACACATAAAGAAGGTATGCAAGTTGAAAGCGTTAAAGTATAATAAATCCGAAAGTCAAGCGTTAGATATCTTAGCAGCAGAGCATACCGAATTTCGTAAAAAAATTTACTCGACGTTAAATGTAAACGGACGAAATGTACAATTCGAGGTAGACAGTGGCGCATCCGTTACCTTAATGTCTGTCGACAACGCGAGATTATTATTTAAAGGCGAAACGGTGTTTAAAACGGATTTGAAATTAGTTGCCGCAAATCAGACACCGATACAACTGTACGGTTACATTACGGTTAAAGTAAGAAGCGATGAATCTGTGTGTGAACTAAATATGTACCTTACGGTACAACCTAGAGAACCACTTCTCGGAAGAGAGTGGATGCTACAATTACGCGAGTTCAAAAGTATTCTGAAATCTCTGGGTCAGATACAATCCGTTAATACAATGTCAAAATCATCGCGGATACAGGAATTATTGAAAGATTTTCCAAAATTAGCAGACCCCTCAATATCAAAAGTTTCAAACATTCAGGCAAGGTTAAACGTAAAAGCTAATATAACGCCAGTTTTTCTGAGACCAAGGTCTGTTCCTTTTCGATTGCGCGCGAAAGTAGAGGAAGAATTAGATAAACTCGTGAATGCGGGTATTTTCGAAAAGGTAGATTGTGCCGATTGGGCTACGCCGATAGTGCCAGTCATCAAAAAGGATGGATCGGTACGAATTTGCGGGGACTATAGCGTCACACTTAATCCCAATTTGAAAATTGATGCTCACCCCTTGCCGACCCCTGATGAATTGCTTACGCAAATGGCGGGTGGCACAATATTTTCAAAGATTGATCTAACACAAGCGTATTTACAGTTAGAGGTACGTCCTCAAGACCGCGAATATCTTACACTCAATACACACAAGGGTCTATACAGACCAACACGACTGATGTACGGTATTGCATCAGCCCCGGCCATTTGGCAAAGGACGATTGAAAATATCTTGAAGGATATTCCGGGAGTCGTGGTATTTCTCGACGACATACGCATTGCTGGATCCTCTCCGAAGGATCATATGGAAAAATTACGTACGGTTTTTACGCGATTGCAAAAATACAATATTCGGATTAATCTTCAAAAAAGTGAATTTTGCACGGATCAAATACAATATTGCGGTTACATTATTAATAGTAAAGGCATAAATAAAGCGCCCGAGAAAATAGAAGCAATTAAAGAAATGCGGAAACCTAATAATATTACCGAATTACGCAGTTTTTTAGGTATGATCCACTATTACGATCGTTTCATTCCAAAGTTGAGTTCGATTCTGCAACCCTTGAACAAACTACTTCAGAAAAATGTTGTGTTCAAGTGGTCTGCCGCTTGTGAGAAAAGCTTCCAAGAAGCTAAACGAGCATTCGTTAGTCCGCGATGCTTAGCCCATTTCGATCCGACATTACCTATTACACTCGCTACCGACGCCAGCCCGTACGGCGTTGGTGCGGTCCTTTCTCACATTTTTCCGGACGGCTCGGAACGAGCCATACAGTTTGCCTCACAAACACTTTCGAAAACTCAACAGTCGTATTCCCAAATAGATAAGGAAGCATACGCAATCATTTTCGGTATAAAAAAGTTTTACCAGTTCTTACAAGGATCTAAATTCACGTTGATAACGGACCATCGTCCACTTACGCAAATATTATCACCAACGAAAGGTTTACCTACATTTACAGCATCACGAATGCAGCATTACGCGTTAATATTACAAGGATTCAATTACAATATCGTTTACAGAAAATCGGAACAGCATGCTAATGCTGATTGCCTTTCGAGACTCCCTATACCAAGCACCGGTCAATGTGATGCAATTGACGCGCTGCAAAATACTACGTTCGAGACATTACCCGTTACAGCCACACAAGTAGTAGAAGCTACTGGCAAGGATAAAGAATTAGCGAAGCTACGGGAATTTCTTAAGACAGGTTCAGGTTCTTTTAAGAATAACAAATTCTATACGGTTCCACTTAGTGAATTTTCTCTATTAAATAATGTCATTTTTAGAGGACATAGAATCGTGGTTCCAACCATGTTACAAAAGAAAATCCTACACGAATTACACACCGGACATTTCGGCATCGTTAGGATGAAACTGCTAGCACGTAGTTACGTGTGGTGGAACAAGATAGACTACGATATCGAACAATTAGCTCAAAATTGTTTTGATTGCAATTCATTCAAAAATAATCCAGTTAAAGTATCGAATCACATCTGGGAACCAGCACAGAACCCATTCGAACGTGTTCATGTAGACTTCGCGGGTCCATTTCTGGGACATTATTTCTTTATTTTAATCGACGCGTATACGAAATGGCCAGAAATACACTTGGTCAAGGATATAACTACGCGTACTACAATAAACCTTTGCAGGCAAATATTTTACACGTATGGATTGCCTCAGTACTTTGTGAGTGATAATGCGAGAACGTTCACATCCAACGAATTTGCAAAGTTCTTAAAATCGCTAGGTATCACACACAAATTTACCGCTCCTTACCATCCTGCCACGAATGGGCAGGCCGAGCGATACGTACAAATATTAAAGAATTCGTTAAAGCGCATGCGAACTACAAATGTGAATGCATATGTAGATTTACAAGAGTTACTTTTTCAGTATAGAAATACGCCACATGCAGCAACGGGATATTCTCCCGCGGAACTTCTTTTTTCTAGGAAAGTACGAACGCGTTTTGATCTGTTACGACCGTCTAGTACTAAGCATACTACATGTAATACTTTTCCTTTCAAATTTACGGTGGGGAAGAGAGTTAGCTGCCGAGATTACACCGGGGAAACAAAATGGTTATTCGGAAATATTGTTGAGCAGATCGGCGAGCTACACTTCAAAATACGTCTGGACGACGGCCGCGTTTGGAAAAGACATGTTAACCAAATGCGACCGATCGGTGAGGATACACCCCGCAATAGGAATAGCGAAAGTGATTACGATTATTTCGACTATGACCCACCGAGAAATAGTTCTAACGAAAACATTCGTAACGAGAACAATCCAGATAGCAACGCGAACGATGTAAGAAACACGGTGAGCGAAGACATTAGCGATAGGACTATTGTAAATGCGAGTCCATCCGGAACTTCTACTCCTAGGGAAAGTACACCCTCGACATCAGGTCCGTCATACTCTTCGTTAACTGCTCAGGAATCAGATTCTTCATTATATTCAACACCGACGGCACCCTCTAGAACATCTACGCCGAAACCGTCTTTGCCACCGAAACCTGTAAGCCTTAAAACTACTCCTACATCAGCACGCCCTTTACGTTCAACCAAAGTGCCTTTACATTTGAAAGATTACATTTTGTTCAAGTGACCTTTTGCATTACTAAGTAAGGGGAGTGTTGTGTGAGA
>NW_011964399.1:0-4357 GCF_000949405.1 Vollenhovia emeryi
CCCCCTCTCCGGTTTATTGCATATGGTTGTAATGCTTTAATTTGCATGAATGGAATATACGGGGATACCATTCTTTCTTCTAGTGCTGTCAAGCTAGTTACAATTTTTGGAACATTTGGAAATTTTAAATCTATATTTGCAGCTGTTTTTGGAACGTGACCTGCAAGAATATATTTTTGACATGTCTTGCAGACGTATTCTGATGAGTTATTAACAATTTTCTTAATAAATTCATTAATTACAATTTTTGAGTTCTTACTTTTTGTATTTTTGTAATATTAAAACGTTCCACCGATTTTAAGAAAAACAAATTTTCACAACATATACATACTATATCTGGTCCCATTTTTCTTTTTTTTAAGAACTTCATAATCAGTAGATTATGATAATATTCATAATCTTTTATGTCAGTATTTATCTTATTATGAATGAAATTGCTATAGCTTTCTCGATATCTAAATAAATCATCAATTCTTAATAAACTCTTATGATCACGATCAGAAACTCTTTGAACAACGTTATAGTTAGGATCTCTCCGTAAACCACGTATTCTTTCTCTATTTTTAATTTTTTCACTAATTTCATAAATTAAATCCTTTCTTATAAGTTTCATCCTTTCAATATTTTTATCCTTTTCCGAATCTCTGTATAAAGATTTTTCACGAATGACTTTCATCTTTTGAAGATTTTTATCCTTCTCCGATTCTCTGTATAACGAATTATCACGAATCACTTTCATCCTTTCTAAATTTTTATCCTTCTCCGATTCTTTGTATATCGAGTTTTCACGAATGACTTTCATCCTTTCAAAATTTTTATCGTTCTCCGATTCTTTGTACAAGGAGTTTTCTCTAATGACTTTCATCCTTTCTCTGTTTTTCTTTATCTCTGATTGTATATATAACTGTTTTTCTCGAATGTATTTCATCCTTATTTTATTTTTCTTCCTCTCCGATTCCTTATATGGAGGTTCTTCTCGAATGACTTTCATCCTTTGTAAATTTTTCACTGTCTCTGATTCTCTATATAATGGTTCGTGTCTAATGGTTTTCATTCTTTCTAGATTTTTCTCTCTTTCTGCCTTTTTAAAAGCTGTATTTTTTCGTTTATTTAGTTCTCTTTTTTTATTACTTGATCTTTCAATTATTTTATACATAAAATCTTTACGTATTTGTATCATTCGTTTTATGTTCCCTTGTCTTTCGGCTTCCTTGTGTGACATAATTTTGCGTATTTCAGTTATTCTTTGTAAATTCTTTTTATTTTCTTGTTTTCTATACGAAGGATCCTTTCGTAATCTTTTTACGCGTTCCATAGTATTTTATCTAACTTTATTTTGTTGTATATCTGATTTAGATTTATTCTCATTCTCATTTGAAAATTTTACTTTTTTCGTATCATTATTATCACTGTAAATTTTTATTTTTTTATTAATAATAAGGTGTTTGTCATCTTTATTAGTTAAAATAAAATCATGTGTACGTTTACGTTTGATTTTTCTTTTTTTGTATCTTCTTTTTGTTCATTTTCTCTATATTCTTTATCACTTCTTAACCTACGCATCAAAAGTTTGTTTTCTTTTTTTTGAATCTGCTTACTCTTTATCTTTAACTTGGGCATTTTTATAGCTTATTATATAAAAAATTATTCAGTGCTCTATTCTTATTTTCGCAAAATTTTTTAAATAAAATTTTTTTGCAAAGCTCGTCAGTCTTTATCTTTTTTTTATCTTCCTTAAAATCTCTTTGGTGTTTCCATTTTTTTGTTTATGGTGCCCTTATATATCTTTACTAAAAATTAAATTAAGTTTAATTTAAAAAAATTTATTTTCCAAATAATTCTATTATTTTCTGTAGGATAGGGAAAAGGTAGAGAGAGGAGTTGGAGAGCTGAGAGGTTTGGGGAACGCTCCTTATAAAACGCCTTGTATCTGAAAGGAAACAATAAACCACATACACACACAATTCTATTATTTTCAATAAAAAATTATTGAAAATACGTTATAGACACAACTTTTTTATGAAATAAACAGATTTTTTATTTTTCAATTTATCCTAATTTAACGTAAAACATTAATACCTAATTACCTAATTTATTTTTAAAAAACATTCAATTTTAAGGATTTTTATTTCAGATTTTTTTTTAAATTCGGGAAAAATTTTTTTAATTTTTGTAAATTTTGAAAATAAACTTCATTTATTTTTTATAAAATAACCGTCAAAATAACATTAAAATGTCAAGTACACAGAGTATTCAAAAATTATACAGGAATGGTTGAACACGGATCATACCACTCCAATTCCGCCAAAAAATATTAGAGCGTGAGTCAAAAAATATCTACACTTTTCGTTCTGAAATTGATTTACCCAAAAATAGGGGTTCAATGTCTACACGAATTTTTAATCATAGTCTCCTCCCTTTTCAATGCACTTGGTCTAGCCGTACACAAGCTTGCGTATACCTTCCGAGAAGAGGATTTTCGGTTTGTGGCGAAGCCACTTTTGCACCGCTTCCTGCAGCCAAGATCTTGCTCCCGGCGAATTTGATCTGTTTGGGCCTGCTCAAGGATGGTTTGCCAGGTCGATAATTTTCTACAGACGTAGACCTGCCGGAAGCGGTGCAAAAGTGGCTCTGTGAACAATCGAAAAACTTCTTCTTGGAGGAAATACGCAGGTTTGTGCACCGCTCGACAAGGTGCATTGCCAAGGGAGGAGATTATTTTTAAAAATTATGTATACATTGAACCCCTATTTTTGTGTAAATTAATTCTTATAACGATAAATTCAGATAATTTTTGACTCACCCTCGTATATATGTGCCATTATTACTGATTGGTTAAGGTTAAATTTTAATTTATCATTTCAAAATTTCTAAAAGAGAAGAATACGGTCAACACAATTGAGGGAGAGAGTGATAGAACTAAATAAAAGTATAGCGGGATAGTTTATACGATAATTTAATTTAATTCTAAATTATATTCTTCCTTTTTTTAGGTTTGAAAAATATAATAATATAATTTTAACCCGAATATGCATGATTTAAATGGTGACTTTAAAAATTGTTTTTTCAGAAAAATTTTTCAGATATTAAAATCGTAACATTTTTCATTTTTAGGTAAGTGTATAAATAACTCACCTTGTATATGTACAACAAATTTGAGTTGCCTTATCGTACTCTCTGAAAAATTTTCATTTTTTTTCCTTGTGCGTAATTCCCCAGTCTTTTTCTAATCTTTATCTTTTTTTCGAGATATTTTCCTGATTTGCTATGTATTATTTATGATCCTCTTCTATCTCGTGGTAATTCTATATCTTAATCCAAAATTTAACAAATCTGACTTTTGCATTGCAATACCTCCACTCCTGGAGCACGTAGGAGAAAAGTAAAAACACTTTTATTATGCAAATCGTACCCAAGCTATCGATTAAGCGCAGTCTCAATTTCGTTGGATCAGCCGTTGTTGAGATCCGAAAATCTGAGGGCCCGTCAGCTCGTGTACTCGCGTAAACTTACACGGTCGGTCTCGCACGCGTGTACTAGCTACGCTTACACTTGGCGCGAGACACTACCGTGTCTCGTGATTATATTAAATTTGAATAATGTATCATATTCAAAAACATAAAAGACAATAAGTTTAAATTATTTTAATCAAAATATATATGTATTTATATATTTATAAGCAATTAGATAAAAATAATATTTTTATAATTTCCATATTAAAGCATATTAAATTTTTTTTTTAAATTAGCTATTTCAAATTTGGAAAAAAATAAAATTTTATATGTAACTGATACAAGTGTTCGCGTCACGGTGGGTTGATTTTTAATATTAAAATTTTCATTTCATCAGTTTTAATTTATTCGTTCAGGAATGAAATTTGTTTAATTGAACATTCATTCTTAGATTGTGTAAACATTGATAAAAAAAATATTTTTAATTGAATTTCGGTTTTGTAAACCTGCTATCTCATAATAAATCTTTTGTCTATCCTTTTATTTAATTTTTCTTTCCTCTCCTAAGACATAGTGTTCACATTGATTTCTTTTCCAAAAAAATTCTCTCTCTCTCTCTCTCTCTCTCTCTCTCTCTCGCTCTCTCGCTCTCTCGCTCTCTCGCTCTCTCGCTCTCTCGCTCTCTCGCTCTCTCGCTCTCTCGCTCTCTCGCTCTCTCGCTCTCTCGCTCTCTCGCTCTCTCGCTCTCTCGCTCTCTCGCTCTCTCGCTCTCTCGCTCTCTCGCTCTCTCGCTCTCTCGCTCTCTCGCTCTCTCGCTCTCTCGCTCTCTCGCTCTCTCGCTCTCTCGCTCTCTCGCTCTCTCGCTCTCTCGCTCTCTCGCTCTCTCGCTCTCTCGCTCTCTCTCT
>NW_011964400.1:0-4361 GCF_000949405.1 Vollenhovia emeryi
CTGAACTACTGTATGCCAAAAGGGCGGTAAGCTGCAGCCAATGCATCGAGACGTATTTAGATAAGGAGGAAGATCTCCGAGCGCGAGACCGCGTGCGGATGAATTATGAATCGGAGATTACAAGAAGAAACTAAAAAGGTATAATTTTATAATATGTAAAATATATATATGTGTGTGTGCATATATTTTTTTTCTTTTCAGAAAATTAACATCGTCGTTCTCCGCCGCAGAAGGAAACGGAAATCCAAATACGTCTCGATGCATTCTCTGCAGCATACTGCTCTTTTGGCGTGCAGTAGTTCTATGTTACATCGAATGCAGCAAATTTTTTCATCCCACGACACATTGTATAATCGCGAGGTCAATGCACGATACCGATTTTTTTCGACATAGGAGTTTATCCCCTAATCGGTCGCGCATGATAACATTGCTGACACATTTTTGTACCATGGGAAGAATCGAGACACCAAAATCGGATCGCTATTTTAATGTTTAGAATTTAAGTTAGTTTAGATTTTTTAAATTTAAATTAGTTTATTTAGTTTATTTAGTTTAAATTAGTTTAGTTTATTTAAATTTAAATTAGTTTAGGTTTAAATTAGTTCAGAATTTAATGCAAAGAAATTTAAATTAGTTTAGGTTTAAATTAGTTTAGAATTTAATGCAAAGAAATTTATTTTTTTCTACAATGATAAAGTTTAGATTTTTAAATTTAAATTAGTTTAGGTTTAAATTAGTTTAGAATTATTTTTCTGTAATGATAAATGTAACAGTGTGATATATATGTTTATTTTCTATAATAAAATAAAAAATGTTGCCAAATCATGAAAAATATATACAGGGTGGGCCATTTTAATTTATACAGTCGATTTTTTAAAAAACTAAAAGAGATATGAAAAAATGTTTCAGACAAAAGTTGTATGGTTTCGAGGGGGACATAAGATGGTACCATAGGTTTGACCTTGAAGAGTAATTTGAAGGTCACATGAAGGTTACCTTCAATTTCTTAAATGGAACCTACTATTTCTCGTTACATATTCTTGTAGGTTATCTCGAGAGCTAACGATTAATCCTAACCTATTGGTGGATGAACATCCTCTCCCTACCACTGATGAGTTATTCGCATGAATGGCAGGAGGAGATAAATTTACAAAAATAGACTTAAAACAAGCTTACTTACAGATGGAAGTTCGTGAAGAAGACCGCGAGTTAATAACATTGAATACACATAAAGGTCTTTTTAGGAGCACTAGGCTCGTGTACGGTATTGCATCCGCGCCTGCAATTTGGCAGCGCGAGATAGAGAACATATTACAGGGAATTGACGGTATTTCCATTCTCTTGGACGATATTAGGATTACCGGTCCTAATAATGAAATTCATCTCAACCGTCTCAAGCAGGTGTTGCAACGTCTAGCTAATGCTAATATACGCATCAACGAAGAGAAAAGTGAATTTTTCAAAGATAGTATAGAATATTGCGGATACAGAGTTGATAAAGAAGGTATACATAAAACGGTTGGAAAAATGCAGGCAATTGACCAGATGCCACGACCCAAAAATGTAACAGAGTTACGTTCCTTTTTAGGAATGGTTAACTATTATGGCCGTTTCATAAATAATTTAAGTACAATTCTTACACCGTTACATACTCTTTTACAGAAGGACATTCCGTACAAATGGTCGCGTGATTGCGAACAAGCCTTCCAAGAGGCTAAACGTCAGTTTAAAAGCGACACAGTATTAGTACATTTCGATACGAAGTTACCGCTCATTCTGGCTACGGACGCAAGCCCTTACGGTGTCGGGGCAGTCCTATCACATCGTTATTCCGATGGCACGGAGCGTGTTATACAGTATGCGTCACAAACTTTAACGGATACGCAGAAAAAGTACGCGCAAATAGACAGAGAAGCTTATGCGATAATATTTGGAATCCGAAAGTTTCATCAATATTTATACGGGAGTAAGTTTACTCTCTACAGTGACCATCGGCCTTTAGTACAAATTTTTTCACCTTCCAAGGCCT
The DNA here is from genome assembly GCF_000949405.1 of Vollenhovia emeryi. Lineage (NCBI taxonomy): Eukaryota > Metazoa > Arthropoda > Insecta > Hymenoptera > Formicidae > Vollenhovia > Vollenhovia emeryi. Next base: position 2,030 of record NW_011964400.1, read on the forward strand.
TACCTACGTATACAGCATTAAGAATGCAACATTATGCAGTTTTCCTTCAAGGATACAATTTCGAGATTAAATACAAGAATTCTGAACTTAATGGTAACGCCGACTGTCTATCACGCTTGCCTATCGGTTGCGAATCTACTGCAAAGTACGATGTAGTGGATATCTACGAGTTGGAAATATTACAGAATATGCCAATCTCGGTAGACAGATTAGCACGCGCTACTAGCGAGGATACACAATTACGAGAAATATTAAATGCGTTACGAAATAAACAAAATATTCCTGCAAAATTACGTTTCAATATTAATCAGGCTGCGTTCAGCATCCAACAGGACATACTTTTATGTAATGGAAAAATTGTTATACCGAATTCAATGCGTGAACAATTACTGCAAGAGCTTCATAAGAATCATTTTGGTATTGTCAAAATGAAGGCACTGGCGAGAAATTTATACTGGTGGCCTAGTCTCGATCGCGCTATTGAAGAAATAGCAAGAACTTGTAGTATTTGTAATACATACCGAAACGATCCACCTAAAGTGGAGGTACACGAGTGGGAACCTGCAAAGGCATCTTTCGAAAGAGTACACGTTGATTACGCGGGACCTTTTATGAATACGTACCTGTTCGTATTTGTGGACGCTTTTTCGAAATGGCCTTTCGTGTACCCAGTCAAAGATATGACCGCGAGTACGACTATTCGAGTATGCAGGGAAATTTTTACAGATTTCGGGTTGCCAGAAACAATGGTGATGGACAACGGACGTAACTTTAGATCGTCCGAATTCCTAAGATTCCTGACGACTTGTGGAATCAAACCTTTTACAGCACCTTACCATCCGTCTACCAACGGACAGGCAGAACGTTTTGTGCAAACTGTAAAAAGTTCCCTACGCAAGATACTTACCGACCCGAGAAATAGAGGACTAAGTTTAGACGATGCATTACGTACCTTTCTTGTGCAATATAGAATAACCCCCCATTGCGTCACAGGGGTGGCTCCGGCTGAACGGATGTTCAAACATCAAATGCGTTCACGTTTTACAGTTAACTTGTCAAAGGAACCAAAAATTGTTACAAGCGTTAATGTAGATAAGAAGTTTCGAGAATTTTCGGTGGGGGAAACGGTGCGATGCCGCAATTACAGTGGTCCACTTAAGTGGAAACGCGGCAAAATTATCTATCGTACAGGGAAGCTACACTACCGAGTTAGACTTGACGACGGCCGAATTTGGGAGCGGCATGTAGATCAACTTCTCCGTTCGGGAGAATATAGGGACCACTCGGGAGAACCGGGAACAGAGATGGACGTAAATCCACCCGATGTGATGGAGGAGCGTGAGAATGAGACAATACCACAAAATGTTGGCGATGCAGAAGTACGGTTGCCGGCCGAACCGGCGGAAGGTTCACCACCTCAAATAGAGGAAGCTCCAGAGCTCCAGAGCCTGTACAAAGAAGGGTACTTCCGGAGCGAAATAGGAGGCCGCCAACACGGTTGGCAGATTACTGTTAGTGCGAAAACGTTCTAGCGTATAACTTCCTTCTACGGAGGGAAGAGTGTTGTGTGATTACGTTCGAATAACCGCGCGTATTAGAGTTGCGGCGCCACTACAGGCGCGACCAATGAGTAGCGTAGACGCCACTATAGGCGCGACCAATGAATAGCGTAGGACGGCGACCGTAGGTTGGTACCTCGCCGATTACCGCGCGGAGAAAAACGAACTTCCGGTATCGCTCACGAAGGAATACACACGTGCCTTGTCGTGCTCTCCGATATTGTACGCGCTAGCGAATAAAGGAAAGGATTGAGAATCTTCCACTGGACTTATTTACCAGCATCCTACATAACACTGTCCACAATGTTTTTCTTCTCGATCTCGTATAAAATCTCCTACTGTGATGTGGCAGGCTTCCGGACCGATTATACACATAAGAAAGTCACTGTCAGCAGCCAGGTTTAGGCGCTTGACCCCGTGATTCATAACATGGAAAATAAGAATACGCGCAGCTGTGTCGACGCTAATCAAAGGCATCTCCGATGATATCTATTACATGCCAATGCAGTAGATGCGAGTTTAAACGTGGAACTTCCTGGCATCACGTGTCTAGATAAGAAAGACTTTGTTAGCAGCCAGGTTTCGGCGCTTCCCCCTCGTGTGGGCCACCTTGTCGTGTTGAGGGGGCTTAAGGCGGGCACTCCGGAGGTTTTCCGGAGGGCTCGCCGACTAAGAGCCCACTTGGCCAGTGTGTATGGCCAGGCCGAACACCGGCCGGAAAGGGTGGGGAAGCGGTGTCCCATGGACACTTGTCCGGAAGGGCACCGCGGACG
>NW_011964401.1:0-4363 GCF_000949405.1 Vollenhovia emeryi
AGTAACGGAACGCTGTTCGCCCTCTCTCTTTTCAGTATTTCCGCACGCGTCGGTCTTCCTACCTTTCCCTTCTCTTTACCCTTCGTCCCCTCCTCTACGTTCCTATCCTCCTCTGTTTCCTTGTCCTCCTCTACCTTTTTATTTTCCTCCGATTTCTTTCCCTCCTCCACCCTCTTATCCTCCTCCATTTTCACCTCCTCCTATTCTATAACCTCTTCCTTCTATAACTTGCCTCTTTTCTTCTTTCCTCTGCATGTTCCCCCTCTATCTATCCTCTCTATTCTATGCCCGTGGCCCGTTCTACCTTTTTTTTTTTTTGTTAACGCAGGGGAATCCTTTATGGATACCCGGGCCCCGGGGGAGGCGATAACATCGCGGCTCCCCCTTGGGGGTGGGACCCGGGTTATGTAGGACTGCCCTCCTAATGTCGATCGGAGTGCACCCGGCAAGCGTGCCGGGTGCGTGGCGTACCCACTAAACCCCTGCGGCGGCCTGCGCTGTGCTTTAGCTTGAGGGGCGGCCAGGAAGTGACAGAGTCATATCGTCTGTACCGCCCCCCGCACTGTACCGCCCCCCGCGTGGCCCGTTCTACCTGACTCTACCGCTTCCCTCTCTACCACTCTCGCTAGTCTATGCCTGTCACTGCTCCCTGCCTAACCTATCTCCCGCTACCCTCCCTTCTCACCTCTGTGGCTTTCCTACTCACCCTCGCGCCTCCCCTTCTCTCTCCCGCCTTCTCTTCGATCTCCTGCACGTCCACCCGTACCTCGTTCCTCCACCAACGCTCTCTTTCCCACTCTAGCCACCTTTCACTCTCTCGCTCAATCACACACACTGTCGCTCGCTCGCTGCCGGAAACGGAAGTCCCATATACACATATAAGTTTGTAAGATAAATACAAATCTGTATTTATCTAATCCAATTTAAAAAATTAGATTATAGTAATTAAAAAATAATACAAAAAATCTTTAAAGGTTGCCGACGATTTATTTTATTATTTTATTTATAAAATAAATAATTAAAATAATAAAATATAATAAATAATATAATAAAATATAATAAATAATAAATAATATAATGAAAAAAATTTTATTTTGTAAATAATTATTTATTATATAATTTATTATTTATTATATTTTATTAAGTATAATACATAAAATAAATAATTAAAATAATAAAATATAATAAATAATATAATAAAATATAATAAACAATAAATAGTATAATAAATAATTATTTATAAAATAAATAATTTTTTAGTATATTATTTATTATTTATTATATTTTATTATATTATTTATTATATTATATTATTTTAAAAAAGAGTAATGGAACTTTAGGCCAATATATTTTACGAGCGATAAGTAATATGATCGAGTCGATGTTTAATTACAAAGTTCAATGAGCAAAGTAACGTGGAATACATGAATTCGAAGTTCGAGGAATTTTCCTCTCTTAACCCTAGGTTTAGTTAAGATTAAATATAACATTAGATAATAAATAACAGTTATTAAATAGCGAAATTTTTAAAAATAACTGACGGATAGTAAATAATTAAACGGACGTTTCGACTATACTGAGTCTTCTTCAGCGTATAAATTATGAATGTGATAGCGAGGTTCTTGTCCTGGTCAGGTCCAAGTCGTATTGCACGTATTATATTATTTTAATTATTTATTTAATTTTATAAATATATTTTATAAATTATATTTTATAAATTATATTTTATAAATAATTATTTATAAAATAAATAATTTTTTTGATTTATTTTATTTATTTCCCCGTGAATAAATAATGCATCGGAGACCAATTTACTTTTCAGTCATCCTTATGAAAGGTAATTTACATTATGGGAAAAAGCTGATTGGCTATCTGGCTTGTGCGATACGATACATGTCATATCGTATCGCTTACGATACAATACGTGTATTGACAGTTTAAAGGTTAATGGCTTATATACAGGTTAAAGTGAAAAATATAATAGAAAAAGAAGAGAGGAGAAGAAGAGAGAAAAAAGGAGAAAGACAAGTAAGTAATATATTGTGCGTGAGAGAGTATGTACGTATGTGTGTGCGTGTGTGCTTAGAGAGAGGGGGAGGGAGAGAGAAAGAGAGGAGAGAGAGAGAGAGAGAGAGAGAGAGAGAGAGAGAGAGAGAGAGAGAGAGAGAGAGAGAGAGAGAGAGAGAGAGAGAGAGAGAGAGAGAGAGAGTCAAAAGCGATAATTATGTGTGATGAAAATTCTTACGTGTTACTGTCACATAAAAAGACATTTGGATAAAAACAAATTTTAGACAGTTTTAGGGCCCTATGAAATACATAAAAAATTATCTTTTTTCTATGATAAGTAACCTATTGTTTATTGAATGTCAAGGAAAATAGATAATTTTTGGCATATTTTACAAGTGTACTAAAACTACAATGTTTTCATCCAAGTATCTATTTATTTGACAGTAACACAAAAATTTTCATCATATATGAAATCTCGCTTCTCATCACGTTACAGTTCAACGTCGTGGAAGGGGGAAGTATTAAGAAGCATTTAGAAATCCATCACCCAAAAAACAATATTCTATTCATAAGCGGGGAAATCCTCTAAGCATTTCCTCTAAGCAAAGAAATCTTATATGAAGCATTTCTCACTTACTTTAACACATTTCATCTATAAAAGAGTAGACTCATAAGTTAGAATTAAGATTAATTTCCTGTATAGAAAATTCCATTACAGCAATACGACTAGCCTCTTGAAATAAGAGGATACGCAAGATATTCGCGGACGCGCGAGTCGCAGCACGTGCGCCAGCTTCTGAGTAGTTCACCGACCGTCGCTAGGCCGCGCATGGTGGCGGCCAAAAACTCGGAAGCAAAATTCAGTCTCGTAGGGTATAAAAGGAGGCCCGCGAGAGTGAATCTTGCTTCCGAGTTTTTTGCCCTCACCATACTCGGCCTAGCGGCGGTTGGTGAATACTCAAAAACTGGCGCCCGCGCGCGTGTCGCGTAGTGCCGGATTGCCAATTTGTGCCGGATCGCACGTTGCAACCGCCACAAAAAGATTCCTCTAGCATATAAGAGGATATTCGTTTTAAAAGAAATATATAAATACTAAAAATAAGAATATTTGCATATTACAAGAAGAAGAAGATTCCTCTAGCATTAAGAGGATTACGAGTTAAAATTTCATGCCTCAGTGTAATAGGGTATTCCTCTACATTTTAGAGTATCTTCTTGAGACCGTATTTCATAGGGAAATCCTCTAAAATCAAGAGGGAACCATTAAAAAATAGAATACTTTTCTTTGGATGATTGGATGTCGAGAGGATATTGTTGGGATCGATTTTATTGTATGTAATTACGTCTTTAGGATGTCCTTAGGATGTCCGGGTTTGGATCGCGTATAGAGATCTTATAAGCGAACATAGGGACGTCCTCAGTATATCCTTAGTATGTTCTACCGATTTTCACGGATATACCCGTGTTCGCGGCGAATGAGCGGTAGTTCGTATTGGCTGGGTTACCGGCGGAGCGGCGGTGCCGCGGCATGGCGTAAGTGCTCGGCGGCGCCGGCTGCGCGTGCGCGGCGTGCGAGCGAGTGCGAACGGAAGCGAGCGCGGCGTGCGAGTCGCCGCTTCTGGAACTTTCCTTCCGGTTAGCGACAGTGCAGTGCGACCGTGAAGAGGAACGGTCAGTGAGTCGAGAGGAACGGTGGAAAGGAGACAGACGTTGGACTCTGTGCGAACCAAGAGGGCGACCCGAGAGGAGGGACCGTGCGTCTCGGGAGCCTACGAGTATCAATAGTGGAAGGGCAGGCGACGGACCGGTAGCCAGCGACGTCGGATCCTGTACGAGCGAGCCTGCCGTTACGAGTCGAGCGCGATCTGGGAGCCGGCGAGTACCCGTCGAGGCTCTGGACCAGGATCACCGGGAAGGCCGTGGATCCCACGATCGCTAGACTGCGGTTGCGAAGGACGGTGGAACGGGGACCCTGCCCAGGAGATCTCGCCTGTGCCAGGCGTCCGCCCGGGAGGACAGGACGGATCCGGCCACCGGGGGAGGGCGAGCGCCCTTCGGCTCGATTGAGGGTGCCGATCCGGCCGGTGTGCCGAGAGGCGCGGTTGCGAGCGAGCGAAATCAGGAGGGATAAAGGTAACCATGGTTTGGGGGACGAGAGGCCGAGTGCATAGGCTCGGATCGTCCCGTTGCGGGCTGTGTTCCGGGACAGGGGTGGTTTGGGGGACGAGAGGCCGAGTGCATAGGCTCGGATCGTCCCGTTGCGGGCTGTGTTCCGGGACGGGGGTGGTTTGGGGGACGAGAGAGGCCGAGTGCATAGGCTCGGATCGTCCCGTTGCGGGCTGTGTTCCGGGACGGG
>NW_011964402.1:0-4363 GCF_000949405.1 Vollenhovia emeryi
CCGCCGCTGAAATACTTCCGCCTTTCAATTTACGGACACCCGTTGACCGCGCTAGTGGACTCTGGTTCAAACCGAACAATATTCGGCGCGGAAGGGATAAGAATTGTACAAAGACTGCAGATAGCGTCCCGGCGGAAAACAGATATCCGCATACGTACCGCGAACGGGCAAATCGCCAGCATCACGGAGGAGGTGGAAGTACCGATAGAACTGGAGGGACAGGCCAGAGAGATTTCGGTGGGACTGTTGCCTAATTTAGCCGTAGCCGGAATCGTCGGCATGGACTTCCTGTCACAATTCGGAATCATCCTGGATTTTTCGACCTCGAAATGGCATTTCGGCGAAAGCCCACACAGAAGATATCGTTTCATTAACGAATATAAAGAACAAACGTGTTGTGGGCTACCGGAACTAACACCGGAACAGGAAAAGGACCTGAAAAATTTTTTACGCAAGTTACCGAAGTCATCGGGCGGGCTGGGGTTGACGTCCCTAACGGAACACCGGATAGATACCGGAGATCACCCGGCGATTAGGCAACGTTGTTACCCGGTCTCCCCCAAAGTACAAGAGGCAGTGAGGGAAGAGGTGGATAAAATGTTGCGTGAGGACGTAATAGAACCATCATCCAGCGAATGGTCAAACCCCATAGTAATGGTGAAGAAGCCAAATGGCAGCTATAGATTTTGTATCGACTTTAGAAAGGTAAACAACATATCCAAAAAGGATGCCTATCCGCTACCGAATATGAATGGCATTTTGGATAAGTTGCGTGCCGCCCGTTACATCTCCACGATCGACTTGAGTCAGGCGTACTTCCAGATACCGCTCGCGAAGGGGAGCCGCGAAGTTACCGCTTTTAGTGTACCGGGGAAGGGACACTACCACTTTAAGAGAATGCCCTTTGGACTATCAGGCGCACCGGCGACCTTCCAGCGCCTGGTGGATCGGCTGATAGGGCCAGAAATGGAGCCATTCGCGTTCGCATATCTCGACGATATCGTGGTGGCCACACCCTCCTTCGAAGAACATCTCGGGTGGCTGGATAGAGTCTTAACAGTTATCGAGAGCGCGGGGCTGACGATTAACCCGGAAAAATGCGAGTTTTGCAAATCGCAAGTCCACTACCTAGGCTTCATTGTGCAGAAGGAAGGGCTTCAGATCGACCCGGAGAAAACGAGAGCGATAATGGAGTACCCGATTCCGAGCACACTTAAACAGCTACGTAGGTTTCTGGGAATGGCGTCGTGGTACCGCCGTTTCATCCCGCAATTCGCCACCCTAAGCGCGCCGTTGAATCGCCTTTTGAAGGGGGGCGTGCGCTGGGAGTGGGGGGATGAGCAGAATCGCGCGTTTACTGGCATTCAACGGCTCTTAACTACCGCACCGATATTAGCCTGCCCAGACTTTGAACAGCCATTCGGACTGCAAACGGACGCAAGCTCCGTAGGGTTGGGCGCGGTGCTGACCCAGGAAGTCGGAGGAACCGAAAGAGTCATCGCGTTTGCTAGTCGTGCGTTATCCGATACCGAAAAAAGATACTCCGTTACCGAGCAGGAATGCCTCGCTGTCGTATGGGCAATCAAAAAGTTCAGGCCGTACCTGGAGGGGTATAAATTTACCGTAATTACCGATCATAGCAGCTTAAGGTGGTTGCATAACCTCAAAAATCCAACCGGCCGACTCGCGAGATGGGCATTAGAACTCTTAGAGTACGATTACACAGTGGAACATAGGAAGGGGGCGTTACACCACGTGCCCGACGCCCTCTCAAGAATGTTTGAAGCCGAAAGCGAAGTCCTCGTAAATACCGCCATAGATACCGCTACCGATACTGATACCGATACTGATACCGATACTCAAGACGAATGGTACCACGGGCGGGTAAAGGACGCCACCAAAGATCCTAAAAGGTACGCCCACTGGCGATGGGTAGACGGGCAACTGTACTTCCTGCGACCGAAACCCGTCGTGTCCGAGTTAATAGACGACTTAGATAGGTGGAAACTGGTGTTACCACTGGAACGGAGACGCGAAGCCCTGCGAGAATCGCATGATACTACGCGAGCGGGACACTTGGGGGTAGAGAAGACGTATCAACGCCTAGCGACCTCCTACTATTGGCCGAAAATGTTCCGCGATGTCGCGCAGTACGTCAAGAGGTGCGACATATGTCAGCGGACCAAGGTCGAACAGGCCGCTCCCGCGGGGTTGATGGGCCGACGCGTGATTGAGGGACCATGGGTTGTAGTAGCCACCGACATCGTAGGCCCGCTACCGCGCAGTAAAGCTGGCTTTCAGTACCTCCTGGTGATCCAAGACCTCTTCACCAAGTGGGTGGAGTGCAAAGCACTTCGCGCGGCCACCGGGCCAAAAATTAAAGAGGCACTAGAGGAGCTGGTGTTATCCAGGTGGGGAACACCCAAAGTCCTTCTTACAGACAACGGCACCGAGTTCGTTAATCGGGTCATACGAGAGTTCACGGAAACCCACGGGATCACCCACTCTACCACTCCACCCTACCATCCGCAAGCGAACCCGGTGGAAAGAGTGAATCGCGTTCTCAAAACAATGATTGTGGCCTTTATCCAAAAGGATCATAGGGAGTGGGACCTATATCTATCGAATTTCCGATTCGCGTACAATACCGCCTTCCACACGTCGTTAGGTACATCGCCAGCCTTCTTGAATTTGGGACGCGAGCTGATACCGCCAAATACGCTTCGCGACCAGGGGAGGGTAGCTACCGATATCGAATTCCAGGATACCGAGGATTGGGCTAACCGGATGAAAAATATACCGTCGTTGCGCGCGTGGGTTCGCGAGAATTTAGAACAGGCGAATCAACGCCAAGCCCGGCAATATAATTTGCGACGGCGACCGCAACGATACCGTGTTACCGACTTAGTGTTGCGCCGGGGCCATGCGCTTTCGTCCGCGGCGAATAATGTGGCCGCGAAACTGACACCAAAGTTCCAAGGGCCCTTCCGCATCAGCAAGGTGCTCTCGCCCGTTGTTTACGAACTGGAAACAATGGACGGGGTAGCCGCGGGCAAGACCCATATTCAGGATCTTAAGCAATACTTTGTACCGCCCTAGATGCCGAGAGTTCGAGATCCGACGATACGTCGGTTGTGGCGCGGATTTCTTCGACGCCACGGGCCCCTGTGGGCCTACATAGACGCGCACGACCCGGGATTCTGGGTAGATCTGGAGGACACGGGCGACGAGATCCTCCAGAGCCGCCTCACGACGGAGGGGGTTACCATCGTCGAGAGAGTAACCCTCCAGGATGAGATCACCCAAACGGGGGTGATCTCCGCGGAATCCGCAACGCAGACGGAGGAGGGGCCGCGCGTGACCTCCGCGGCCGCCGCGGGGACTCCGCCGCGACGGACGAGCCCGGGGAGACCGGCGTACGCCGCGCGTGGGCGACCGATGGAGCCGCGACCGGCGGTGCGGGACGTCGGGGATATCCGTTCCTGCTGGAACTGCCAGGGTCCCCACCGCTATACCCAGTGCCGATTGCCCCGGACGGGCCAGTTTTGTTATGGGTGCGGCCACCCCGGGGTAACCCTCCAGGGATGCCCCAATTGCGCGCGGACCTATCACCGAACGGAGCCGTACACGGCCGCGAGGGGCCCTCGCGCGCGCCCGCGACCCGAACAAACCCCGTCCGACGATGACGAGTTCGGGTTCGTCCGGGCGGGAGCTATGGGTACGCGGGAGGACTAGCCCCCGTCCCGATTGCCGTTTTTTTTTCGTTTCTTTCCGTTTCTCGTTTTTCGCGTCTTCCTTGAGTCTGGGGCGTGTTTTCGTTTTCACCTTTTGTTACCGGGTTTGTTTTTCGTTCTCTCGTCTTTTCGCCCGCCTAAGTGGCAGTTTTTTTCCTTTTTTCCACCTGGTGTTACCGTTTTTTTTTCTTTTCTTCCGTTTTTCTTTTTTTTTGCGTTACCGTTCGGGCTACCGAGTGGGCTAGTGCGGACTAGGGAAAATTTTTGCGTTAGAGTTAATTCGTTTTGCGTTAAGTAGAGTTTAGTTCCAGTAGTATAAATACTGGGTTATATTGTTAAACGGTTTGGACTCCCTTCGGGGGATGCGATGTTCGCGTGGACCCGTGCCGTGGTGGTGGCACCTGACGGGCGCGCCGAGAGGAATAAAGGGACGCCTTGGGACGAGATTCCTCGTGGTTTTCTTTCTCTTGACCCCCTACCCTGACCCCATCCCGCTGCACACTTTATTTCGCTGAGGTCTTTGATAGACGACGGTGGTTGATGACGCTACAGATATGGGAGTACCGAGTGGGGGTCCTCGTCTCTTTCCGAGGCCTCCACCCCCTCGGCCCTCCTCTAGGAAGGGGGAG
>NW_011964403.1:0-4369 GCF_000949405.1 Vollenhovia emeryi
CTACGAACCCATGTGGCGTCTCGTTTCGCGCGGATAGAACGAGCGACGGCTAAAACCTTCTGAAGGTCACTCGGGGTGCATATTTTTCGGGCTCCCCCGATTGATTATCACTGTTGGAGTCACAACAAAGGTTTTTACCAAGAAAACCGCAAGAAAATATCAAAATTCGGCCCTATTCTACATAATTACCAAAAATAATGAAAATACCTTCACAGAAATAGATGCGCTGTTCTTCATCTCTCGGCAAAAGCTGTTGTACCGCTGATAGCGGTACGGGTGCAATCCTACTTTTAAGATAAAACGGATCACACCCGTACAATTATCAGCGATTACAACAACTTTTGCCGAGAAACAAAGAACAGCGCATCTAATTTCCTAAAGATATTTTTATTTAATTTATTCGCAATAAATTTAGAATAAAAATTTAGACACTAACACTCTGTCACGGTTCGTAGTCCTTTATTCTTCCAATTTGTGTTTAACACATTTGAGCCATACCAATTTTATTAATTTACACGGACGTAACATGCGTTTCTTACTTTCATTTAATTATTTGATCGGGTGGGAACGTAATAATGGGGGTACATCAGTTGACGAGGTGCCTTTGTAGAGAGTAGACGTGTTTACTGTGTTGCTCTTGCTGTGTTCTGTCCCGGAAAATTTTCCTGTCTAACAATGGATAAGAGGCTTTGCAAAGGTTGTGGGTCAACGGTAGTCAGACCAATTTTATGTGACATATGCAGTACTGCGTCTCATCCCGGCTGCATTTCTCGTACGGGACATCCTTTTGCTGGCAACATATTTACTAGCTGTGATTCAAACTCGGATGATTTACTCTCTAAAATGAGAAATATCATTCGGATTGAGTTCGCCAATTTTCGAGACGAGATTACTCAGATGCATCGTGCGGACATGGAAAGGATCACCACTGAGATGCAGGGACTGCGGGAACAAATTTACGAATTGGCGGATAAGATCTCTTCGACCACACCTTCAGTAAATGAAGAAGAATTAATTGCTGAGATCTCGGACAGGAAGAATAGAGAAATGAATCTTATCTTCTATAATCTTGAGGAGGCTTGTCCTACCTCTTCCTCTCAAAAGGAGTCTGAAATTGCTGACTTGGCCTTGGCTGAGGAGATTGTCCGAAAAATACATCCAAATGATGTTTCGAGTGTCGGTGTACGAAGACTGAGCAACCCTAAACAAGGCCAAATATGACCACTCAAAGTACGGTTCTCATCGAAGATAGAAGCCCTAGAGGTGCTAAAGAAGAGAAAGATACACAGGCCCAGTCAGAATCAAGCAGGACCTCACTGTCATGCAGAGGAATCATCTCGCTGAGACGAGAAAGAAATTGGAATCTATTAGGAGCACATATTTTAATGGAGTACCGAAGATTGTCAAGGCTTTTAATACACGCTCAAAAAACGGAACTATAACCCTCTAGTGTACTATCACAATGTGAGAGGTCTGAGAACAAAGTTATCTGATCTGCGCTGTTCGAATGCTTCTCTTACGGTAAACTTTGACATTATTATATTAACCGAAACATGGTTGAATCCAACCATATCAGACGCCGAATTGGGCCTCGAAAAATTCAAAATATTCCGTTGCGACAGAGATGAGCATACAAGTAGGTGTTCGAGAGGTAGGGGTGTCCTGATTGCCGTCCGTGATTGTTTTTACTGTCGCCCTGTCGATCTATTCGCTCATGACATTGAACCCCTTTGTGTAGAAGTCAAAATTGGTTTTGTGTCATTATTATTGCTGTTTATATCCCCCCAAACTCCTCGCCCGACATCTATGAATCTTACTTTATTAATATTTTGGAATTATGGCGCTCTTTCCTAAATGCGAAATTGGTCATACTGGAGGATTTTAATATTCCGAATTTCAACTGGGATTCGAATGGTACATGTGTTCCTGACGGCTTTCATTCATGGCGGGCTAACATTATGAATGAATACCTCAGCCTCTGCAATCTTCGGCAATTTAATTACATAAAGAATACGGGGGACCATACACTCGATCTCATATTTTCAACTTGGACTGACCTAAATGTTTATTCCGCCCATGAGTCCCTTGTTCCCTGTGATGATTACCATCCCGCGCTTGAGCTACTATTACCTCTTCCTGCTCCTGTCCGTCTATGTAAAAGGTCTCAGTTTAAACTCTGTTTTGAACGTGCTGACTATAGTGCCATAAATGATTACCTTGGCCTTATTGACTGGAATCTTGCCTCATCAGAAATGTCTGTCGATGAGATGACCGAATTCCTATACCATCATCTGGACTACTCTATCTCTACATCGGTCCCCTCTCATGTGTACATTGAATCATCATATCCTGCCTGGTTCTCAAAAGAACTTATATCTGTTGTTAGAGTAAAGAAACTGACGCATCGAAAATATAGATGTTCAAACTCGTTCGCTGACTATTTGGTTTTCTCTAGTCTAAGAGCTGAATGCAAATCTCTGACCGCCACTTGCTGGCAAAATTTTATCGACAGGACTGAGCGCACATTGACGAGTAATACCAATCTTTTCTGGAAATTCATAAAAAACGTTAGAACATCCGAGCCTCAGGCCTCTCACATTTTGCATGAAGATCGATTGCTGGAAGATAATATTACTATTGCAAATTGCTTTGCGGATTACTTTGAGTCTGTCTACACTAGTGAAACCGATTGCTCTGACCGGGCGGAAGCGAATTTAAATCAACCCCTGGACCTATTGTCCCTTGACATTACTATTGAAGAGGTATATAACGAAATTGATAAGCTTTCGCTGAGATGCGCTGCTGGTGTGGACGGTATTCCGCCATCATTTCTGAAATCCTGCATCTTTATATTTGCGAGAATTCTGTGGCTTATTTTCAATCGCTCACTGAGAGATGGCATTTTTCCTGCGCGCTGGAAACGATGCCTTGTCTCCCCTATCTTTAAGGGGGGTGATCGACGACTGGTCACTAACTATCGTCCTATTTGTGAACAGAGTATCATGCCAAAGATCTTTGAAGGTATTATTGCCAAAAAGCTTAGCATTTTGCAGAAACGCTATCATTACTGAGCAGCATGGATTTATGCCAGGTCGCTCTACGACGACCAACTTTGTCAATTACTGCTATTACCTAACATCTGCTGTTGAAGATGGATCTTAGATTGACTCTGTGTACACGGACTTTAGAAAGGCATTTGACACCGTTGATCACTCTATATTGATTGGGAAACTTTGGACCCTAGGGTTCGGGGGCTCTCTTTTATGTTGGATATTGAGCTTCCTCTCAGACAGAACTAAGGTTGTAAAATACTTTGACTGCTTATTTAGAGATTTTGCCGTTGCATCCGGTGTACCGCAGGGCTCTCATCTTGGGCCTCTCCTATTAGTCTTATTTATCAATGACATTTCTAGCTATCTTAAATACTCTGACTTTTTACTATATGCTGACGACCTTAAAATATTGAAACGTATTGACTCCCCTGCGGATGCACTTTTGCTTCAGCATGATCTTCTGGCGCTTAGAACTTGGTGTGAGAGGGACTGTCTTCAGCTGAATATCTCAAAATATTTTGTTGTTCGCTTTACACGCAAGCGCGAACCAAATTTTTTTAATTATGAGCTGGACGGTCTGCCTCTCACAGCGGCGGAAGAGATCCGTGCTCTAGGTGTTTTATTTTGTGGTAACTTAACTTTGAATAAACATGTAACAACAATTGTCGCTTCTGCTAACAATTAAGACACTTGAATTCATTCTCCGCTGGGGGAGATACTTTAATAATGCATACACATTAAAACTACTACACTGCGCGTTGGTTCGTCCGAGATTGGAGTACTGCTCCACCGTATGGTCTCCGCACTATAACTGCTATCGTAACCTAATGAATGTGTGCAGCATAAGTTCTTACGACTAGCTGCTTTTAAGATGGGCATACCTATGGCAATTACCTGCCACGATTACCACCCCATATCAAACAAATTAATCCTACTCTCTCTAGCAAATAGAAGGCAGATTTTTTATCTTACCTTTATACAGGGTGTACCGCAATTTGTGACCGAAATTTTAATAACATATTTTTGAGCAAAATGTAAGACGAAAATCCTAATACGAAAATGTCGAGGCTATAATACTTTTCAAATGGGAAGCATTTATAATAGACAAATCAGGTAGTCTAAAGTTCGCGCGTTCAGGGACGGTACATTGCACAGTGATAAAGGTACTCTTGCATCTTTGCCGATATACCTAAAAACATTTAAGTAAGTATGTACAATGATGCTGATGTTATTGATTGAGTCATATTTAAACATGAAAAATAAAAATAATAAATATGAGAAGTTGTCCACATGAGAAGTTGTCAACTTATGAAATA
>NW_011964404.1:0-4371 GCF_000949405.1 Vollenhovia emeryi
GTCCCAGCACCCACCGGTGTGGTCCTTGTAAATCAAGTTTACAATGTTTATACATAAATATATTTTGAAGATGGAACATGTATCTCGTAAGTTGTGTGCATGTCGTAATCCAATAAATTGTAAAATCGATTTACAAGGACGCCACTGGTGCGGACTCTGTCATCTAAAGGAGACAGTCCGAGCACCCACCGGTGTAGTCCTTGTAAATCAAGTTTATAACGTTTATACATAAATATAATATTTCGAAGACGGAACATTTGTCTCGGAAGTTCTGTTCATGTCGTAAACCAATGAATTGTAAACTCGATTTACAAGGACGCCACCGGTGCGGACTCTGCCATCCAAAGGAGACAGTTCCAGCACCCACCGGTGTGGTCCTTGTAAATCAAGTTTATAATGTTTATACATAAATATATTTCGAAGACGGAACATGTATCTCGTAAGTTGTGTGCATGTCCTAATCCAATTAATTGTAAAATCGATTTACAAGGACGCCACTGGTGCGGACTCTGCCATCCAAAGGAGACAGTATCCACCGGTGTAGTCCTTGTAAATCAAGTTTATAATGTTTATACACAAATATTTCGAAGACGGAACATTTGTCTCGGAAGTTGTGTTCGAATTGTAAACTCGATTTACAAGAACGCCACCGGTGCGGACTCTGCCATCGAAAGGAGACAGTCCCAGCACCCACCGGTGTGGTCCTTGTAAATCAAGTTTACAATGTTTATACATAAATATATTTCGAAGACGAAACATGTATCTCGTAAGTTGTGCGCATGTCCTAATCCAATTAATTGTAAAATCGATTTACAAGGACGCCACCGATGCGGACTCTGCCATCCAAAGGAGACAGTCCCAGCACCCACCGGTGTGGTCCTTGTAAATCAAGTTTACAATGTTTATACACAAATATTTCGAAGACGGAACATTTGTCTCGGAAGTTGTGTTCATGTCGTAATCCAATGGAGCCGTTGATCCAATGAAAACTCATTTTCTTCTTATTGGATCATCGGCTGCGTTACGACACCGACACACGTTAAGGCCCGGTCTACAATGAGTCGTTAGTCGTTAGTCAGAAGTCGGAATTATATGTCGGTCCTTTTCCTTCCACCCAGAAAGGAAAAGGATCAACATATAGTTGCGACTTCTGACTAACGACTAACGACTCATTGTAGACCGGGCCTAAGAAGACAAGTATTGATCATTTTTGTAAAAATGCATCTCTTTAGGTTGTGATACAGATGTATTTGTACAATTGTGATCAATTACTACTATTAGAATATGAACTATCGTCGTAATTACCGTAGTAATCTTCGGAAAGAAATGTGTTCACTGGGATGCATGTGTCTCGTCTGTTTCCTTCTGGCCTTTCTGCAAGCGTTCTTTGGCATGTGCTAACCATATTTTTACGGGAGCTGCGATTTCATCATCCGTTGCATCTGTATGTATCTTACGAATCACATCTGAAAAAATAAATTCAAATTGACTGATAAATTACTGTGATGTAATTTAAAAAAGTACAGTTTGGGCTTTTAAGATTTCTACTTACTCATAATTATTTTACATATTTCCAATTGTGAGAAATTTTTTTTCTTTTTCGCTCCAAACCAACTGGACTGCTAGCTCATTGGACATTATTACTCGTATCAGTCGTATGCATGACGTTTTCATGTTTTGACATATGTTACACGTATCAATTGCTTCATCTGGAATAGTTTTATATTGACATTATTTTTTCAATTTTTAGTAGTTTCTTAATTATTACCCGTCTTTTATATATTTTTTTATTAAAATATAGATGTTAGTCTTACCACTTGACTCTTGTACCATGAATTATCTTTTAATTTTGTTTCCGTTGATTTTAAATCGTATTCGTCTTTCAGAGGCAAATATTCAAAAATATCAATACTTTCTTTTTCTTCTTCCTCAACATTAAAATTTCCAACGTTTTCCACAATACGATTTTCAAGCGCTTTGATGTTTTTTGCAATGTCATTACATTGAAACTCCAAATTTATAAGTTTCCGTACGACAAAACGTGTAAAATTGTCAAATTCTACATACAAGTAAAAACATGTTATTTGTTATTTTTTGACCATATACAATATCAAATTTTTTACGTACTTTACAGATAAAAATGAAACTAAGAAAAATATCATGCAATTATTTTATGGTAACTGACATTGTAATTTTAAGAGTTCAAGTAAAACGTATAATACAAAAATTAATGGCATACTAACTTTGTTCTAAACTTTGTGTGTTTTGCGTTAAGAGGCCATCAGTATTTTTGTCTTTTTCATTCCTTTCCATTTTGGACGATTTATCGGGGTAATTATTTAGATTAGGACACCCACCTCCAATAACCTTGGGCTTGACATATATTATAGAGGTCACCCTTTTGAGTAACCCTCAGAAGGATTTAGCCGGCGCTCGTTGTTTATTAAAAAGTTATTAAAAAAACAATGTCAACCAATTATATGTAATTTTCAGACACAAATATTAAAAATTTTGAAAAATGTTTTAAACAAAGTTGTAGATCTCTTTGAAATATACATTTTATGTTCTATTCATTTTTACTGTGCGAGTAATAGTTTTCGAAAAAAATGATGGACACTAAATCTTATATCTCTCCTCCCATCTCCATCTGTCGTACGTCATGGAAGTACATGCATGGAGACAGTATATGTTCCGCCCCCCCCTACGGGGGGGGCTCCACTTCGTTAAAAATAACCCTACCCACCCTATGTCAGAGGTTGTGTCTAAATAATTACCTTTATCGGTACACGAATGATCTAAAAACAAAGCAATATCATAACGCTACATTGTATAAAAATCATTAATATTTATATTTGTACAAGACATAAATTCATTAGAAAGCGCAAAATGTACAGTAAGATAAATATTATTTTTGAACCAACCTCTTTCTTCGACGAAATTCTGACTTGAGAGTGATTCAATGTCCTCGTTCCAGTCATCAATGTTTGTACTATAATACATTGTGGCTTTACAAAAATTTAGCATTTTTATTTGCATGTATTTACTTTCGAAAAATGTTAGATTTATACACTTTAATATATTGTACAATATGCATATCATGCTCTAAATTATAAAATTATAAAAAATTTAATAAACTGGACGTGGACACTAATATTTATTTATTCCTTACACGCACGGATACATGTATGCACGCACATGCACATAGACAAATGGATAAATACCTTGTGAATTAGATCCGTAATTATACGCTGGCTCCAGTATTACGTGACGTTCATTGCCTTTACGTTCCAGTAATTCTGAAATGAAAAAATCAACATTTTCGTACTTGTTCATATACACGTTACTTATAAATATTATAAATATTTAATGCTATATTTTTCTTTTTTGTTTGTTTTTCCAGACATCTTTAGACCTTTGTTTTGTTACATTTTATAAATATCTATCTTTTTGTAGTGTTATTGTTATTTATATTGTTTTTCTTCTTACCCTTTTGTACGTCTGTTGAGGTTTTTGGTTTCTTTACAGTGTGCACACTGATAGAAGAATATTTCTTTTTTAAAACGTCCGGCACATTTGGGATATCTGACAGAAAACTGTCATCTGACAGTTCCACTGAACTACACGAATCATGTATGGGTTTAGCGGCTCGTATTTTCCTGGTTCTTTTACGGTACTGTTCTTTTTCTGTGCCAGATTTCAGATCTGACAGGTCCTCGGCATCTTTCAACTTTTTCCTTGCCACTTCATAACTAGCTGCAACACAATAATATATTTATTTTACATAAAAATATATTATTTCCCAATATTATTTTTGAAATAATATTGGGAAATAATATATTTTTACACTTTATTAAATTTTATAATTTACGTTTTCTTATTATTTACAAAGAAATAATACATATAAAAAAAAGGTGCAAATGGGAAATTTGGAGGCATTAGCATTATGGCAGGTTGTGTAATCAAATTTGGCTTCCTCATAGAGGAAGTTTTGTCAGATAATGTGCAAATTAAAAGAATGGACAATGCCAATTACAACTTGAAAAAATGAAATTTGGAAATTTAGAAAGTAATTCGTAATGAAGAGGGCAGGTGATTATTGTAAATTTGGGCAACATAATAGAAGAGGGTTTGTGAGTAGAGGTGAATTTTGGAAATTGCTTAGTGCAGAATGTTTATTCCCATACAAAGCTTTCTCTATGAGTAAGCCATATTCAAGTTTTTCATTCTCCTCCTCCTTGCATACGTTTCCGGCTTCCTCATAGAGAAAGCTTTGTATGGGAATAAACATTCTGCACTAAGCAATTTCCAAAATTCACCTCTACTCACAAACCCTCTTCTATTATGTTGCCCAAATTTACAATAATCACCTGC
>NW_011964405.1:0-4373 GCF_000949405.1 Vollenhovia emeryi
AAAGCGCGATCGCGTTCGCGAGAGCCACCCACTTCCAGGAGCCGCTATACTTTATATAAAGAGGCTCTAGGGGTCGCTTTAGTTTTCCGATTAAACTTTTCTCTGTCTTTTTTCTGTATCGCGCTTACCGATACGACATTCCGCCACGCCATCGATGAGAGATGGAAAAACGGAGGCCGTACCAATTTTCAAGAGGAAGTAAGGAGGAGAGGAAGCGAGAGAGTGAGAGAGAGGTAGGGAGGGAGGGAGGGAGGAAAGGGAGAGAGAGGGGAGGATGGAAGAGGGAGGGAGGAAGGTGAGGAAAGGGGGAGAAGCGGAGGGGAGAGAGAGTGAGAGAGAGAGAGAGAGAGAGAGAGAGAGAGAGAGAGAGAGAGAATAATATTTGTTAGCCTTCACAGCTATTTAGTTCATATACATATACATATATGTATAGTGTTTGCCTTATAATCTTACTCACTAGTCTTACATACTAATCAATTTTCGGTATAATATATTCTTTCAACATACGCTTAAATGTTATTAGTCTATCACATTGTTTCAGTTCTGTCGGTATGGCGTTATACATCTGTATGCCTTCATAAAATATACTTTTTTCCGCACTTTTTATTTTTCTAAACTGTATCACAATATTTTCCGCCTGTCTTGTTTGCCTCTTATTTGTACTTCCTACCATAACTATCTTATTTCCTAGTTGCTTCGGCAACAAACCTTTAACCATCTTAAAAATAAATATACACACATTATAATAAAGCCGATTTCTCACTGACATAAACTGCAACGCTTGTAACATTCTTTCCACTTTCGTATATCTGTCACACTGCAGTATAACTCGCATGGCCCGGTTTTGCGCGACCTGCAGTTTAGTCAGCTGAGTTTCTACTATAGGTAATACCCTGTTTAATTTCATTTCTACCTCCTCACTACCTCCTCCCTTCACATATATTATTGTGTCATCCGCAAACATTTAAATGTTACATTCTTCCAAACATATTTGTACTATATCATTTATATATATTGTAAACAATAAAGGTCCCAGCACAGACCTCTGTGGAACTCCATACTTCGTCCTAATTCTTTTTGACCCTTGATTGTTAAATTTAACTTGTTGTGTTCTATTATTTAAATATGACTTAAACCATTCTAGAGTACCCTTCCTCTTATTCTGTATTGATATAATTTATCCACTAGTCTATCTCTATCTACTGTTTCAAAAGCCCTTTTTAAATCCAAAAAAATTACTCCTATAATGTCTCCCTCACTAATTATCATTTTCCAATCATCAATAATAGTTTGTATTGCTGTCTCACATGAATGATTCTTTCTAAAACCCGATTGGTGTTCAGTAATAATGTCATTTTCTTGTAAATACGTTTCAATTTGTTCTTTAACACTTAACTCTAATACTTTTTCGTATATTGGCAATATATTTATTGGCCTATATTCGCTCGCATTCTTTGGTTTTTCGATCTTAGGTATCGGTATTATTGTGGATGTTTTCCATCCATCCGGACATATACCTTTGCTTAATGAGTCATTTATTATCCTTAGTAATTCCTCCCCTATTACGCAAAAGCATGTTTTTAATAAGTCACTAGTTATTCCTTCATCTGTTCCCTTCTTACGTGGTAAGCCCATTACAATTCGTTCTAACCTGCCAATATCTATTGGATCAAAATCTCCTATAGTTGCCTCGTTTTCTATCGTATAATTAATTACCCGATTGCTACTATACTCCACTTCTATAGATTCAATTATCTCATCTATGCTGTGTACATAATACAAATTGAACTTATCTGCTAAGTTACTTTCCCCCGTGTTCTGTAATATTCCAAACTCTATATCATTTGTTACTTTTGTGCCCGCCCTTTCTCCTTTTATTATTTTTTTTAAAGTTTTCCACATCATTACAGGGTCATTTTTATTATCATCTATCATATGTTTTCATAATACCTTTTCTTTGTTTCTTTAATTAATTTAACTACCCTATTTCTTTCCGTTTTAAATTGTATCCAATCTTGCTCGCTACCTGTATACCTCGTTCTAACATATGCTTCATCCCTTCTTTTTTTCGCTATTCTTATATCATCCGAGTACCATTTTTTCCCTTCCCATATTTTTGGAATTTTAAATTTCTTTTTCGGTGCTACTATATCTAATGCATTAACTATACTCTTAACAAATTTTTCTGCTCTTACATTCACATCTAAATCACCACTATATTCTATTTTTTCTTCTATTGTTTTGAAAAGTTCCTATCTATTAAATTTCCTATAGTCTCTACTACTAATTTCTCTGAATTTTTTACCCTCCTTGCTTGTACTAAGTTCAACATTTATCCACGAGTGATCTGTTATCTTCGGTGTATCATATACTTTACAATTCACGTTATTATTTGCAAACACTAAATCTATCAATGTTTTACTATCATTCGTAATTCTTGTAGGTTTATAAATATATTGTTTCATACCTAAATACGACATTTCTGTTGATAGTTTTTTCGCATAAAACGAATCCTTCATTAGATCTATGTTAAAGTCTCCTAACATTATGAGTTGTCCTTTCATCGCCAACATGTCCACTATATCTTTTAGGAATCTTATAAAATCCCCATCTGACGCACTCGGTGAATGGTACACCACAGCGATCACCCCTTTGTACACTCTATCTTTCACTTCTATCGCTATACACCAACAGTTATTTGTTATTTTTTCCTTTAACATCACTTCATATTTTATATCGTCTCTTATATACAATATAACTCCCCCAGTATTTCTGTTTTCCGAATCACATCTAGCGATACTATAACCTGGTACGTTGACTTCATTATCTTCAATGTCTGGTGTTAATCTTGTCTCCGATAGCGCCAATAGTGCCGGATTTATCCTCTTCATAATCTGCTGTTGGATTTCTTCCTAATGTGCTATCACACTCTGAGCGTTTGTGTATATAATTGCTTCTTTCCGTAGTTGCTATTCGTTGGAGGTCCAGCCTGTTCTCTTTTTCTCCTCTGCTATTGCTTTGATGTAAGTTGGACATTCCACACTCGGCGCATCATGCTCATCATTTATTTTCAAATTATACGTTTTGTTTTTATACATACAATTTATACATTTCTTTTTTGTTGCCGTACATTCATTTGCTTTGTGATTTCCTGTACATTTATGGCAAGTTTCTTGTCGTGTACAGTTTTGGGCAATATGGTAATAACCCCAGCATTTAAAGCATCTTTTGACACTGTAGTGGTTAAATACCATAAATTTTTTCCATTTAATATTTATTTTTCCTCTTCTTAGCATTAATTCGTGCGTCTCCTCATCTACCTCGATTATTATCGAGCCTTCTTCTTTGTTTCCTCTTCTGGTTTTTGCAATCCTCTTCACCATTCTTATGTAAAATCCTTCTTCTCTCCCATCAATATTGTTCTGCTTCTTAATCGTGTCTATTAAATTCTCATCTTTTAGTTTCATTTCATCTTCATCAACATTTATGACTTTTAACTTTGGTTTTATCTTCTTTGGTTCCATGATCTCGAAGTCTTTCCCCAGTTTCTTGCTCACAGTTTCTTTCAACTGTTTTATCTCTCCTTCACTCTCGCATCCCAGTATTACTGATCCTTTACCTGTTTTCCTGAGTTTTGTTATTCCTACAGCTAAATTCTTAATATCTACTTTTTTGGTTGTTTCACTCTCTTGTGCTTTCTTTGGTATAACAATCAGTATACTTTCCTTCTTTTCATTCACTATCTCACTATAACTTTTCTGTCTATTCTCCGTTGTTTCCATGTTTCCTCCTTGTATTTTTCGTTTTATTTCTTCTAGTTCTTGTTTGAAGGGCACCAGTTCCTCTCGAAGTATTTGCTCTATCATTCTCTTAATTTCATTCTTGCATGCTGTCTCATCTTTCATCTCCTTCACTGTCTTCACTAACCAGTCTATCTTTACCTCCATGTTCGATTGCCCACTGTTGTCGCTGCTGCTCCCCGCCGCATTCACCGCTCCCATGGATCCTGTGGACCCCAGTCTTCCTCCAACGCCGCCCGTCGCGGTTATCTTCCTCTTATCTGTTTTTTCTTCCTCAATAGAAATTTCCTGAAACGGTCCTTCGCATTTCACATACTCGTTATCTTTCGTAGCTCTGTGTTTACTTGTACATCCTGGGTGGAAAAAATTCTTTATGCATCTCTTGCATTGTATTACTGTGTTTTTTATTTCTTTTTTACACGCAGTGCATCGGTATTCAGGATATTCGGTTCCGATCATGTCAGCGTTACCGATCTTATTCTGATGTATCTCCCCGTTATCGTTCGATACCGGTGCGTGTTTCAAGAGACAGAGCGAGATAGAGATAGAGAGATAGAGAGATAGAGAGAGAGA
>NW_011964406.1:0-4377 GCF_000949405.1 Vollenhovia emeryi
GTTTTGTTAGAAATCATTATTATAGTAATTTTAGACCAATTAAGTTAATAAACGAATTATTTCTGTGATAAAGCACGGGGAACCATAATTTCTTTCAATAATTTGTTAATAACAATTAAGTTAAATTATTATTGAATTATTTTATTTCTTATGATGGGACAGTATTGATTTTCATCGATAAGGTTGTTAAAGTAGCTTGGAGTCAGATAAAAAATAATTTAGTCGAAAAGTGCTAGTTTAACACATTTTTTCTTACATATTTTTGCACCAACACAAAAAATCAAAATTCGGCTCTCACAGTTCTCTTCAGAATTTATTTCCGAGTATTTCTGTTCAAGAAACATTAAAATCGATTAAGAAATAAGACCTGTAGCCTATTTTGAACAAGTGTTTGTCCGTTCCAGACCACTGTGCCGCGTCTCGCGTCCCCCCCCCCCCCAATAGAAGAACGTAGTGCCGAGCGCTACCTCCCACCCTATCTCCTCCACGCGATCGGCTGCCTGGCAGCCCAGACAACACGCTTGTCAGAATGAAAACTTTAAGAGAACTTTTTCAAGAAAACATTTAGATATCTTGGAAATTATGTCAAAATGGTATCTGATAATCATCATTTACTAGAGGCATCTACTACGAGAGCTCTTTGAGATATCTCATTTGTGACATTTCTTAAAAATGTTATCTTTATGATATCATGCTACATGATATCAGTTTAAACTCTCATGAAAGACATCATAATGTTGTCTGGTCTCTGAACCGTCCAAATGCGCATGCGCCGCAATATATACATATATACAAACGGCTCAGAAACTAGATAACATAATGATATCTTTAATGAGAAATCCATTTGATGTCATTACAAAGATATAAATATTTTCAAGAAACACACATAACCCTTAAAATTTGCAGTATTAAGCTGTCCGCGGATGAACAGGCACGTAATGATTTTTGTTGGAAAGAAGAACACGACATTTTATGTTGAAAAGTTTATAGTGAGTTTGTTAACCAGTCACATTGTTTGTCTCGCTCTCTACGCAAAGAGGTAAGTATATATTAAATCTATAGTGCAATAATACAATCTTCGGATAATCTTTCGCACCATTTGATCACCGTTACATTGTGTTATTTCGTCGACGGTACAATTCCGATTCTTTCCATCCGTTGCTTATTCATACGTCCTATATAGGACGTATACAGAACTTCATGAAGCCGCCAATCGCCGGGGAGCAGAATCTAAATCTGCAGAGTCCGCAGATACACCTGCACTTACTGTCAGCGCCGTCCGCGGATCGCTCTCAGATAATGAGCCCGCCGACGGCGGGCGTTCCCGGTTCTCAGTTACCTCCGCGTTTGCCCGCGGGCCCTCACGGGCCGCACGGGCAAGCTCCCGTTGGCTACCAAGTTCACGGGACCAATCACCCAAACGCCAACCTGCTCCAGTCCGGGATGCCGCCGTACAATTCGGCGCCGCCGCCGCCGTTGCCGTCGCAGGTCGCGGCGAGCCCGGCAGATCCAGACCCGTCGCAGTTCGCTCCGCCTCCACCTGCGCCTCTCTCGTCGGGGCAACCCATGGCGAGTCCCCCGGGGCCCGGTTTCCCTCAGGCGCGACAGAAGCAGTATTTACCACCGATGCCGGGTCAGGGTCTGACGAGTCCCGTAGGGCCGGGCTTGTCGCAACCTGGCCAGAAGCAGTACGGCGGCTCCATGCCTCCGTTACCGGGGCAAGGTCTAGCCAGTCCTCTGGGGATGAACCGTGCGTCGCCTGGCGTCACCTCGGACTACCAGCAACTGGCGTACCAACACCAGCCTGGATATCACAACCAAATGGTACAATTGCTTGAAACGCTCCGCCATCTTGCGAGTAATTAAGATTACTGTTCGGAAAAGAGTGACGATTGTCTTCCTTTTGCAGGACATGTATAACAATCAGAGAAACCTGTATCAGAGTAACGCACCGAATGCCACGGGATACCAACCGGGATTGCAGCCTCAACGAGCTAGGCGACTTGACCCGGAACAAATGCCGAGTCCGGTACGAGTTGGACGCTGGATCCTTTTCGATCCGGTTTAGGCGCCGGTGTTGTTTATTGTCTCGAGTCGAGCTAAGCCTGTGTCCTTTAATGTGTAGATCCAAGTGATGCAAGACGATCAAAATATGAGGGGCGGCGTGTTCATAACGAATCAGAAAGGTCTCGTGCCGCCGTTGGTGACGACAAATTTCGTGACTCAGGATCAAGGAAACACCTCGCCCAGATACATCAGGTCCACTATGTACACCGTTCTCACCACTACCGACATTATAAAGCAGGTACATTAGAATAGACGGAGAGTCGGTTTTCTTATTTTGGTGTTATCGATCACATGATGCATTCGTATCTTACGCAGACCAATGTTCCCTTCGGACTCGTGATAAATCCGATGGCCCGTATCGTGCAAGGGGAATGCGAACCACCGATTGCAGACATGGGCGAAATTGGACCGGTACGGTGCATACGCTGTAAAGCCTATATGTGTCCGTTCATGCAATTTATCGACGCCGGTCGAAGGTTCCAATGTATGTTCTGCAGAGCGACGACGGAAGGTAACGATTGCGAAATTACTTAACAAGTACTCGCGCAAGTTTGTTGCGTAAAATGATTGATATCTATGTTTCCTGCAGTTCCAAATGATTATTTCCAACACTTGGACTACACAAGTCAACGTTTAGATCGTTACGAAAGACCTGAATTTTTTGAAAATGTTTGATACATAAAATTACAAATACAATTCTGTCTCGAATTATACATCAGTGAGGGCTTTACTAAATATATACATTATTCTTTTATAGTACGTCGCTGCACGCCCAGTGAAGAACGGAGTTCACTATTTATCGTCGGGTGATCCGATGATCGGGAGGACCGGCAGAAGAGGAGTCGATTGCCAGTAGAGGTTGAGTTCAGAATGGCGCTGCTCTGGTGGGAGAAGATATGTCTAGTGTTATTATCGCTCGCCGGTTTGAGGATCGTCGTGAAAATCGACTTTGTGGCGTGGAAGAAGTTGATCGCTCCTAATCTTGGATTTGGAATCAATCTACGAATGCAGGGAAAATGGGCGGTGGTGACGGGCGCGACGAACGGCATTGGAAATATATTCTGTATATTGTACCTACTGTATATTGTATCTATGTATATAGTGCAGTATAATAAATTTTATGTTTATTACATTATAATAATGAGAAATTAATTTTCCCCCAAAAATTATTAGAATATCTTTTAGATATCATAAATGCGAAATTTATATGTTGACATATATCTGATTTCTTTTAGACATCATAAACAAGAACTCTATATGTTGACAAACATTGAATAGATTATCCGGTCGGATGCCGGTTTTCCGCGTGACTGCCAAGATCGGTGCTCGAGCGAGAACGATTGCGTGCTTGTCTGCGTGATGTAGCGAGAGTAGCGGATACAGCGATAAGCAATGTACTCTGTGACGAGGTAAAAGATAGCTGATTTGAGAAATCTTTTTGACATCATTTTCATGATATCTTTCTGTTCTCAAAAACCGGCGCATTAGAGAACATTCTGACATCTTTATGTTATATTTTTGAAGCCTCTATAAGTTATCAGGTTCAGAAATGAGATATCATTTAGAAATCTTTTTTATAACATATTGTTTTGTGGGAGAGATTCACGTTGAAATCTGTTTCAACTTGATAGTTATCATGAATCCTACAAGGAAAGAGGACGAAGAGAGAAGGAGAAGCTTGTCTTCAAGAAAGACAAAGGATGGAAGAAAAGGAAAGAGGAACATGGAAGAAAAGAGAGATGCGGAAAGGAAAGAAAGGTTATATTGTTGTTTAAGACGATTTTGTGACGTCATATTAGTTCGAGCATTGACGCTGAAAAGTTCAGATTTCCAACTTCTGTAGCGTCAAAGCGTCGTGCGCGATATTTAAAAGTGTCATTGTCAATTTTCATTTTTGTTAGCGCGGGATCGCGGGTTCCGCTGACCAACAACCGCGCTCCAGAATACCGGAACCACTCAGCGCTGAGCGCGGAGAAAGCGTAGCGCGAATTCGAGAATTCACTGTGGGAGACGAGCAACGATCACATCACACACAGAAAGGGCGAGACTGAATCGACTTCGAGAAACAGAAATATTTATTATTCACAGTCACCGGTGAAAGTCGGAGCACGGGCTCGAATCACCTTGCACAGAGGCACCAACAGCTGCAAACACCGGAGGCGGAAATCTTCAAGTTTCCCTAATTCCTGCTTCGTACGGCGCGACGGAAATCTTGCCGGACGACAAATAATCGCCCTATCGATCGGAAGATCTTGTTCGCGCTGTCGGTGATCTTCTCGCGGGCAGGGGGAAACTCGCGCTCGCGAACAA
>NW_011964407.1:0-4378 GCF_000949405.1 Vollenhovia emeryi
TGTATATCGTTTATGTTGCTCAGAGAATTAAATACCTTTTGGATGTTTTTTTTCGTGCAAATCCAATATTCTGAAAAATAACTTAATATACTCCGAAAAAATTTCAAATCTTTAAGTATAACAGCTATAAAATTGATTAATCATGTAGTATTCGTATTGTTCTAAAATTCTCGTAACTTCTAAGCTCAAACAATTCTTTGTATCTTTAATACATGTTTACTACATTTATTTAATACTCTAAGAACATTGAAATGCATTTTAAAATGCAACTATAGAACTTATTTAATTATATTTTCTATTCATTCGCATTATTACTGCTTTCTTGGATTTTTAAAAATGGATTTTATTTCTTTAATTCAATATAGCCATCCAAGACACCAGCGAAAGGAACATTACAGATCCGGACTGCCTTCGTTTATGGGAGTTTTTTATGGATTATACACTACGGGGTACTTGAACGTAAATGACGACGTATTTATTCATATGACAAAGCCTGAAAATACTGGACTGCGAAAATGTTTCACCAAATAATATAAGTAATGCTAAGAAAACTCGCAATTTAAATGTTTTCTTAATAGTCTCACAAAATTTAGATTCTGAAAATGTACCGAGCGTTGTTCTTTTATTCTTTTAAATGTAGAGTATTAAAAAAGGATAGAATTCTGTTTTTTACCATTGTACTTTGTTCTTGTAAGAACCACTAAATTTACTGATCTTATTGCATCAAATTATTAAAAGTTACGCAAGTATAACGTATATACTAGATTTTCCTATTTTAATATTTGATATTTGATACTTATAATTTAACTTTTATATCGACTTTTCGACTGAAAAATTAATAGTAAGTCATCTTATACATTTTCTTTTTCTGTAAAGCAAATAAAGAACATTTCAATAAAAAGAAATTGTTCTATAACAGTATAGTATAATGAACAATGTTCTATTATAGTATAGTATAGTATAATAACCATTATTATAGTATAATATAGTGTAATAACTATTATTCTTCCTCAGTATACATTGTTCTATCACATTATAGTATAATGACCACTTTAAAAAAAACTTTATTTCCCAAATTACTATTTCTTCTGTGTATTATATATGCGTTTAATAAATACGTGTATTAAATAAATAAATATATTTCTTATACCGAGTTCTATTTATTTGATGCAATACCTATACCTATATTAGTTTAAAAAACTGATTAAATACATCGTATGTGGCGATCGTGACGTTGGGAGATGTGCGTTCTTCTAATGAGCTGAAAATCAAAATTCAAACCAAAATATCGTTAGTATTTATTCGATCACTATACGGAAGGAAGAGACAACGTAACGAGAATACCCTGCCATAAACGCCTCTCAAGAAAGTCGATTCAGAATCGAGATTAAATTGTACTTTCTAAAAGTCAATCACTTATCACTAAGAACAGTGAATAGTACATAAATTTAATTACACAAATTAAACTTTATAATTTGTTATTTTTATTTTAATCAATAAACAAAACTGAATCATTATAGCAAACGTATCATAAATGTATACGGTGTTGATACGATTTATTGGCGATAAAAATTATTAAACGAAAAGATTAATAATGGCAAATGCATTTGAAGCTTGAAAATGTCGATATTTAAATTAAAATTTTGGTAAATATGCAGAAAAGGTCACACCTCACCGATTTCCTCGCCACTTAGGTATGTTGTAGGGGAGAGTTTTCTGAGTAATTCCCCGCAAGAATCAAGTGGGGGACGGCATTGGTTTAGGAGATATAACAAATTGAAAACTATAAGGATCCATATCATTAGCGGAGATTTTCATAACTTTGTTAAATGTTAAAACAGTTTTAATTCTGCTTGTTATTTACACATTTCTGTGTCGCGCGCTTCTTGATCGTTATCGGTAAGTCCAGCGAATCATTGCTCCTTAGTGTACTGTACATGTATACATTGTCATTATCAGATAGGCTTGAATAGGTAAGAGTTTGCTGTTGTCGTTTAATGACAACGGGTCGTCGGCACCTTGTAGTACCATATAGCCGCCGTCCTCGCGCTTGATCGACGTCGTGGTCGCTTCTGCCGCGTTGTTGTTGGACGCTGCGTTGAGGTCGCTGGATAAGATTCTATTCGGGCCCTGTAGCGCGATTCTGTAACTCGTTATGTCGTCGTTACGGGCTTTCCGCAGATCTAATATACCGTAGAAAAGCTGCGCAAAGCCCGTAACGACGACATAACGAGTTACAGAATCGCGCTACTGCAGCGTTGAGACATAAGTCGCGAGCGTGTAGATGGTGACATTCGGCGGAGGAATTCGGCGGCCCCGAATAATGTTACTTCCCTTCGAAGGGAAGTAACATTATTCGGGCCCTTCGAAGGGAAGTAACATTATTCGGGGCCGCCGAATTCCTCCGCCGAATGTCACCATCTACACGCTCGCGACTTATGTCTCAACGCTGCAGGGCCCGAATAGAATCTTATCCAGCGACCTCAACGCAGCGTCCAACAACAACGCGGCAGAAGCGACCACGACGTCGATCAAGCGCGAGGGCGGCGGCTATACATATGGTACTACAAGGTGCCGACGACCCGTTGTCATTAAACGACAACAGCAAACTCTTACCTATTCAAGCCTATCTGATAATGACAATGTATACATGTACAGTACACTAAGGAGCAATGATTCGCTGGACTTACCGATAACGATCAAGAAGCGCGCGACACAGAAATGTGTAAATAACAAGCAGAATTAAAACTGTTTTAACATTTAACAAAATTATGAAAATCTCCGCTAATGATAAGGATTCAGGATGCCGGGAAGATCAATTGACAAACGAGCGATAGAACAATAATGAGACGAGGAAAGTCCGGGGGCATCGGGAATTTTGCAGATTGCTCGACGGTGTCGTGCCAAACGAGGGAAATTTATTCGGGATTGCACATCTCCCGTTTCAAAGACAGGCACTTCGCGATGCGTTATTTGAAAACTGATTCGGGGGAAAATAAAACGTCCGTTTTACAAAATACACACATACGCGCGCGCGTGCGTTCGCTTTAAAAGCGTAAAGTGAAGATTAAATAACCAAGTCTCCAGATTGCTAAAACTCTGGCCGTGCGGCTTCTGTCCTAGATACTGTAAAATCGGACGCCAGATATTTTTTCCTTCGACAAGAACGCGGGTTAATTCTCGCACGATTGGAACTTGCGATGGAAATAGCCACCTCTATATTAATAGAGAATCGTTTCCAACCATGAGATGTATATTTGTAGCATTAATATGCAGTAAAAAATACACTACGTATTCGGACGAGATGTGGCAGTATCTTCATTATGCATGGTGCAACTTCGGCTTCGGGAAATCAGATTACTCTTATTTCAGATGCCGTCAGAGAGCTGTCCCGAAGAATTCGGAGTTGTAAAAATGGAAGAATATTTGATGACAGGACGTCGACGAGACTTTTGGAAGGAGCCATTTACGTTCCGTATTATGAATGCCATTAAAAGTAAAAAGCTCAAAAATAAGACGGCCGCCGAGATCCTCGGCGTCCCTTACAGCACGTTGTGTAGCAAATATCGTCACCTTAAACACCGGTAAGAGCGCGTGCAGAAACTTGCACCTAACAGTCCTAATCCCCGAACGTCCTTTGCGTAAAGGCCTGTGTCCACGACGGACAAGTTCTGGCGTCGTGGACACAGGTCTTTAGCGCAGGCACAAGTTAGAGCGAAACCCAAGTTGAGATAATAATGTGGACACATATTTTCAGATTAAGGGAAAAGCAACAAAGACAAGTATCATTATTCAGGGTTGCCAAATTTCTTCGTTATATTTCACCATCTACAACAACAACAGCGCGTCAGAAACCACCGTCGATCAAGCGTGTTGGCGGCGGCGGCTACATGGTGGTACTACAACTACTACACAAGGTGTCGACGACCCATTGCTGTTAACAACGGCAAACTTTTATCTACCTTACCACTGGCTCCTTAGGCTTCAACAATTGTAGTTTATATAATATAATTATATAAACTACAATATCCTCGATACTAACGATTTAATATTAAACTGTGGTGTTAGCACGAATATCGTGTGAAACTACATTGACGAAGTCTTCGGCCCGAGCGAGTTACAGTGAAATTATTTTATTATTATTACTGTAGATTTATTGTAGATATAATTAATATAAGTTCTTTACTACATTTCAACAAGTACTGTACTGTAATGTAGCAAATCTGAATTAGATTTAAACAAATATTTCAATAAGAAATCATTTTTTAATTTTAATGTTTTGATTTATTATAATAAAGAGAAAAATTTTTCATTTTAAACATTATTTATTTAAATCAAGTAAATCTAATTTTAGTAAATATATTTTCTAAAATTAAAA
>NW_011964408.1:0-4380 GCF_000949405.1 Vollenhovia emeryi
CGGCCCTTATATATATATATATATGAAATGACTCGGGAAGACATCCCCAACAACATATTTAAAAATCAAGCAAATCGGAGAGGAAGTCGCTTTTATGCACAATTACCCCAAACTTTTTTGTTAATAACTTTCTAACGAATAACGACCGCCGGCTAAAAACTTCTAAGAGTTACTCAGGAGGGTGTCCTTGACAACATATGTCAAGATCAAGGTCATCGGAAGGTGGGGTCTTTTTATGCACATTTACCAAATATAAATAACAAAACCAATAACAAAAAATTTAGACAACAATGGTTAGACATAAAAAAATTTCAACCATGGTTACGTGAAATACCAAATGACAGTTATTCATTTTTCTGTTCATTTTGCGATAAATCGTATAGTCTATCGACTATTGGTTTGGCACGTATATATAGCCACACAGAATCCAAAATGCATAGAGAAAATAGTAATGTAAAAGCAACCAAATCGAATGAAGACTTGAATACGCAAAATGAAGAACTTTTGTCATTTGATGAGCGTAAGAAAGCTTCAGAAATTCGATTTGCTGCATTAATTGCAGAAACAAATACGCCTCATCAAAATGCAACAAAATTTCTAAATTTTTTCCAAAAACTAGGAGATGATCCGAAAGTTTTAAAAAGCATGACAATGAGTAGAACAAAATGTAAAAATATTATATCCAATGTTTTGGGTCCAATAGAAACGGATCGTGTTACTAGTAACATTCAGAATACTAAATTTTCGATTTTTATTGACGAAACTTCGGATATAACAAATGTTAAATGGATGACATTTTATGTTCGCTACGTTAATTGTGAAACTTTAGATGTTGATACCAAATTAGTAAAATTAATTGATGTAGATGCAAGAGATTGTAGTGCAGAACAATTATTCAATGCATTTAAATCTGAAATGCATAAATTGCAGATCTCATTTTTAAATATCGTTGCCCTGTCATGCGATAATGCATCAGTCATGATAGGGAAACGTTTATCTTTTAAAAAAAGTTGGAAGAAAATTGTAAACATTTACTAACATTTTCATGTTCTTGCCATTCAACTGCGCTAGCCGCGCATGCTGCATGCGCAAAAATACCGGACTATTGTGAAGAATTTCTAAGAAAAATTGGGACTTATATTAACAGTAGTCCAAAGCGTTCATCTATTTTCAAAGAATTTTGTGAGTGTTTCCAAGATAAACATCTCAAAATTTTAAAATTTTGCGAAACTCGGTGGCTTTCACGTTATACTTGCATCGAAAGAATTCTTTATTCATGGAACACCATAACTTATTTTCTTAATGAAATGGTTGTCAGTGAAAAAACAAAATCTGGAGAACATTTATTATCTATAATTAACAATGTAGACACTAAAGCATATTTTTTATTTTTAAAATATGTTTTGAACTTTTTCAACGCATTTAATGCTTTCTTTCAAGCTCACGAAACAAGAATACATGTGTTGCACTCTAAATCTGTTAATCTACTCGTTCAAATTTCTAAAAACTTTTTAAAATCTGAATTATTAAAACATTTATTAAGAAATGTCAAATTTACTGAAAAAAAAATCATGAACCAATTAAAGATATTCATTTAGGCTCAGAATGTGAGGAATATCTTCATCACTTAGTTGAACAAGGACATGCAGATGTAATTCCAAATATTCGACAAAACTGTTTGCAATTTTATATAACTGCTGCTGAAGAAGTTAAAAAAAGATTACCAGTTAATAATATATTTTTATCTAAATTACAAGTTTTGCAACCATGTGTAGCTTCACTTGATAGTAACAGACAGATATCTTTCAGTGACGTTTCTCTTATCGCAGAAACTTTAGGTGGTTTTGATGAAAATGGTTTACAAGAAGAATGGCTTGCATTATATCACGATTTTACTATTGCGGAAAAATTAAACCTTTCTAATTTCAATTTTGATAATATGTGGAAAGAAATTTTGAAACGTAAGTCTGATGACAATATTGTTAAGTATCCTAATTTAACATTGCTTCTGAATGCGATTAGAGCACTTCCAAACTCAAATGCCGATCCAGAAAGAACGTTCTCACAGCTGACACACTTGAAAACAAAATTTCGGAATAGACTGTCTCCTAGTTCTGTTAATTCGACTTGCGTATTCCAGTCTGCGTTAAAGGCGATGGGGGAGACAGTATTAGACATGAAAGTAAGTGAAAAGCACTTATCTCTCATGTCTAGTACAGAAACATTATATGCAGCTCCTGCAAAGAAGCAAAAAACAAAATTAAATATATATGCTGCGGATATTGCAGATTCCTCCTCGTCTAATACGCAATAATAATGTCTAAAAGTTAGGTATTATCTTTTGGACATTATTATTCATATTGTAGGAACAATAATGTTAATATATACAGGGTGTCATAATGGTTGTCCAACCTTTTACCATAACAGGTGAATTACCAACCGCAAATGTAGCCAACTCGGGAAAATTGGATTAAATGTCGTTCTACATGTCTCAATCATGTAATATCTAATTACATTTCTCGAGAAATAATTAGATATTACATGATTGAGACATGTAAAACGAGATTTAACCCATTTTTTCCCGAGTTGGCTACAGTTGCGTTCGGTAATTCACCTCTTATGGTAAACGGTTGGGACAGTCTTGACTCACCCTGTATATTCTCCTTTGTCCCCCCTCCTCTCTCACTCTCTCTCTCTCTCTCTCTCTCTCTCTCTCTCTCTCTCCCTCTCTCTCTCTCTCTCCCCCTCTCCCTCTCCCTTCCTATCTCTATCACTTTTATAACATTATTGTTCCTATAATAAGATTTATGGATATACAAAGTTTTATACTTTAAAACACACACACAGAGAGAGAAAGAATTTAGAATCAGTAAACGTGTAATATAAACCAGAAGATCGGTATTCACAAATATGGAAGTGTTCTAGTCGCATTCAGAAGCAATGTTAAATTAGGATACTTAACAATATTGTCATCAGACTTACGTTTCAAAATTTCTTTCCACATATTATCAAAATTGAAATTAGAAGGGTTTAATTTTTCCTCAATAGTAAAATCGTGATATAATGCAAGCCATTCTTCTCGTAAACCATTTCCATCAAAACCACCTAAAGTTTCTGCGATAAGAGAAACGTCACTGAAAGATATCTGTCTGTTATTATCAAGTAAAGCTACACATGGTTGCAAAACTTGTAATTTAGATAAAAATATATTATTAACTGGTAATCTTTTTTTAACTTCTTCAGCAGCAGTTATATAAAATTGCAAACAGTTTTGTCGAATATTTGGAATTACATCTGCATGTCCTTGTTCAACTAATGTAAGTGATGAAGATATTCCTCACATTCTGAGCCTAAATGAATATCTTTAATTGGTTCATGATTTTTTTTTTCAGTAAATTTGACATTTCTTAATAAATGTTTTAATAATTCAGATTTTAAAAAGTTTTTAGAAATTTGAACGAGTAGATTAACAGATTTAGAGTGCAACACATGTATTCTTGTTTCGTGAGCTTGAAAGAAAGCATTAAATGCGTTGAAAAAGTTCAAAACATATTTTAAAAATAAAAAATATGCTTTAGTGTCTACAT
This sequence comes from Vollenhovia emeryi, assembly GCF_000949405.1. Lineage (NCBI taxonomy): Eukaryota > Metazoa > Arthropoda > Insecta > Hymenoptera > Formicidae > Vollenhovia > Vollenhovia emeryi. The sequence continues at coordinate 3,588 of NW_011964408.1, forward strand.
TGTTAATTATAGATAATAAATGTTCTCCAGATTTTGTTTTTTCGCTGACAACCATTTCATTAAGAAAATATGTTATGGTGTTCCATGAATAAAGAAGTCTTTCGATGCAAGTATAACGTGAAAGCCACCGAGTTTCGCAAAATTTTAAAATTTTGAGATGTTTATCTTGGAAACACTCACAAAATTCTTTGAAAATAGATGAACGCTTTGGACTACTGTTAATATAAGTCCCAATTTTTCTTAGAAATTCTTCGCAATAGTCCGGTATTTTTGCGCATGCAGCGTGCGCGGCTAGCGCAGTTGAATGGCAAGGACATGAAAATGTTAATAAATATTTACAATTTTCTTCCAATTTTTTTTAAAAGATAAACGTTTCCCTATCATGACAGATGCATTATCGCATGACAGGGCAACGATATTTAAAAATAGGATCTGCAATTTATGTATTTCAGATTTAAATGCATTGAATAATTGTTCTGCACTACAATCTCTTGCATCTACATAAATTAATTTTACTAATTTGGTATCAACATCTAAAGTTTCACAATTAACGTAGCGAACATAAAATGTCATCCATTTATCATTTGTTAAATCCGAAGTTTCGTCAATAAAAATCGAAAATTTTATCTTCTGATATGAACTTGTGCTCCCTCTCTCTCTCACACACACACACACACACACACACACACACACACACACACACACACACACACACACACACACACACACACACACACACACACACACACACACACACACACACACACACACACACACACACACACACACACAC
>NW_011964409.1:0-4381 GCF_000949405.1 Vollenhovia emeryi
GATTTACGAGTTTATTGTAAACTTCGAAGAACCGGTAAAATAAGAATAACTTTAAGCGCAAAAACTTGCGTGTCAAGAAATAAGATTTTAGTGTAATTAAATGCAATAATTGAACTCGCACTCTTTCATTATAAAACGTAGCGTATCAATGTCGTAACATTACAATAAAAGCGATTACGATGTGAAGCAAACATTACAGGAACTATCGAATACGAAAGCCCGTTCATTTCGTTTACCTATAGTCGAGTAATTTGATGAAAGTTGAATTTAACCACAAAACATAATACTTATTGTTGTATAAAACTAAATACAATCGCCAGTCTGACCGGAGCGATTGGGGCCACCTTATACAGGTGGCCCCAACTTGTCTCACACAAGAGGACCCGTACGAAAAATGGTGGTAGATTGGCTCAGACTGAGAAGAAAAGTCATGTGCCATTTTACAAAATTCGCGATAGTTATCGAGTAATTTATTGAAACGTCTGGGCGAATAAGCGCGTGGGAAGCGGTAGGCCGGGCTAGGAAGGCGTGGCGAGGGGCGGTGAACTTCGAGTCGATTAGCTATCACGTATCGAAGCATTCATAATTTTCTGCTCTCAATTAAAAGCCTGTCGCGCAGTAGCTCTAAATGGCTTCTCCGTCGATACGGCGCGACCTTGCATCCGTCGCGACGGATCCGCCTACCCATAACTCGCTTGCCAAAAAATTGGAACGCGCATCCAATATTCTTTCCGAGTGGCCTTTTAATTTTCTGCACCACCGATTGTCGATCGCACGAGAGGCAAGTAGAGGGCTCGCGTTACGTCGTGCGTGAATTCGTGAACTGCAAAAGTATGTATATCATTGTGTGCGTGTGGCTCTTCTTTGACACGCACTTATTTGACATCAATTTGCTCGTGTGCAGGGAAAAAACCGTTGGCAATTACACAGAAGATGCGAAGTGATATTTAGCGGGTGAAACGCGCGCGTATATCGCCAGATCTATCGTGTGTGAAATATAAGCGGCGTAATTGTACAACAGCTTTGTAACGTTGCCGTTCGTGTCGTGGTATCGATTGCGTCGGAATTCTTTAGCGCGGCAAATAATTCGTAACGATTGGATAAATATAAAAGACAGCTTCAATTGGAGTATTGTTAACGTCATTAACCAATCGACCAAATAGAATTGACAAGACGCGACCTTCTCCACGAATCATCGTTCAAGGAAGTCTCATTTCTCGATGCAAAATATTTTATATAACAATGTTAACGAAATTTTATGGAACACTGTGGTGATCGAAAGTTACTGAAGATTTGACAGTTCTTTACTACACGCGAAGAGATTATCGCACGTATCGTGTTTATTTATCTGGACACGAGAACGCGGGTTATCTTAATTAAGTATCTCAGCATTTCAAGTCGTATTAATTTGAGTAAGTACTTCTCTTGAATAAACGCAACTGTCGCGAAAGAAGAAACAAGATATCTAAATTATAGAAAATACATTCCGCGCAAAGAAACCAAGCGTTATGCTTGCTACAACTCCTTTAAACTTTTTCCTTTCCACTGCAGTTCGTCGCAATTGGCAAATGCAGGCGCACAGATAAAGTCAAAACAATTGTCTTGTACAAGTGTCTCTAATTGTAAGATATGTGCAGTGTCGAGAAAATAGAACAAAAACGTTGACCTACGACGTCTCCATCGTTACGCCGCAGAGGCGGAATTTATCGCAGATCTTTCTGTATCGTTGGGAAACAAAGAGAAAGAGAGAAAATCGGTGAAAAGCCACACGCGCGATCGCATACGAAACCCTTCGTTCCCGTGGGATTCGTTCTCGTGTGCACCTTTCGTAGTAGAAACAATAAAAGAAGCGAGAAATGCGTGCTACGCCGAGGAATGTTGCCACTAAGTGCACAAAACGATTTAAAAGTGATACGGTTTTACGAGCGCCCACCGAAGCATTGAATTTAAAGCACACCCCGATAAAATCAGTCTATTAAGAAAAAATAATAAAATTTAAAAGAAATATTTTACACACGTTTAAATCTGTTATTCGATTCTTACGAAAATAATGATTTAAAAAAGTCCAATTGCAACCAAAGCTTACATTTTACAATTCAAATTGCATGTGTAGAAATGTTTGATATAAATATAAAATTTACAAAGTGTGCTTTCAGATACAAGACTTTTAAAGATATGAAAAGATCATATTTGTACCAAAGAAAATGACCGAGTTAATTAAAGGTAAAGAAAATTTTACGACAAAATGGCCATTTTCACTTTTCTAAAAAAAACAAGTTTAAATAATACAAAATTATATGCAAAATATTTTGCATATAATTAAAAATTTTAATACCTTTTACCTCAAATTTCCTTTTACTTTGTTGAAATATGCATTAATATGATATTTCTTTGCACAACGGATTTTTTGACGAATGCAGCATTTGGCACCTCTTTACCTTCTTTCAGAAAAGGTAATTTTGCAAAATTACATTTATCCGGTGTTGTAGTAAAAAGTATAATAAAGACTCATATTAGCATTAGGGAGTGCCGCTCGTAAAATTCCATGTATTCTGATAGTTAGATGTGCGACTGTAATTAATTGACAATTACTTACTAAAATTACTTATTAAAATTACATGATTTCATTCCTCTCGGGACGCAAAAATTTGTCATAAAGTAACAACAATAAGTTTTATCAAATATTCTATTTCGATGAAATAAGGTGGATTTGGCGTTTAAATATAATTCTTACGTTTAATATCCAATGGCAAGCGCCGTCGTCGGAAATTAATTTAAGACGTAAGAAACGTGATATTTGAGATATGAGTTTGCACCGTAAACTTATATTACTACTGTTATAGTAATAATTACTGTAAAAATGATATTCCCGAGTATAATTATTTTACTATGCAATTATAGTTGCAAATATTATACTAACATATTTTTCTATCAGTGGGTGCGACACGCAGACGTAGCTTGTAACGGACAGTGTTATTGTACAAGGTCACCGCGCTGTCGGACACATACGGTCGCCACGGTGTCATTCGCATGGCGACCCTCGAACAAGCAGGTGGTGTGTTATCGCGCGCGCGTGTCGCGTTATCCCTTTCGAGGATATGTAATTATCTCCATGAATATTTAGCGAGTATCAGTCAGCATGTTCAACTTTTGCGATTAACGCGATTTGCACGCGTATCGAGACGATAATTTCTCAAAGAGAATATTTCGCGCTCATACGACAAGTACTATGGAAAGACTACAGAATGAGGTGGCAACGAAGTCTGAGAATTACTGTTCAATCGCAATGTTTTTCAACATTGCTTAAATTCGAGTTAATTTCGTATCGTGTATTGTGCGTTTCTTATCTGAACGCAATATATTCATTATTTCTGGAATAATATATGAATAGCTGAGTCGAATCATTCAAGACAAAGAGATAGAATATATATACCAATTTTTTAATACTTTATTTTATGGGATTTCGGTTAACGTCGAGATCATCGTAGAAAATAGCGAAAATTTTTTTGATCAATGCGCGTCATTGTAGCTAATCGTGTCTTCGCAAATGTGTGCTATGTGAATATAATGAACGAGCCTGATCTCGCTTTCGATGGGATTTACTTTTTGTACGAATGCTATTGTTTTTCTTCCATAGAATTCAATTTTATAGATCCAACGTTTCGTAACGAAGAACCGTGTATTGAACATTTATTAATGATTAGTTTGTGATTCACCGAATGCAATATTCAGCATTCGTTTCGGACGTTAAATATTGCGTGGCGATTAATTGGTTTGCATTCGACATACAGCTTATTTTTGAAGCGCATTGAAATAATATACAAGTATGGTTATTCACCGACAACAATTCCCGTCCCCTGGGTGAGATCTTGATGCGAAAGGGTCCAGGATCACGAGCACGGAAATAAAAGATTTGCTATGACAACCAAAAACCCTGCTAGTCTAGCAAATTTACCGCCGTAATATACGGACAGCCAGTTTGCTATGTTGCAGTAATCAAATCGCAAAGCTGCATAGGATTAGTAATTATATCTAATAAAATTTGATGTTACAGCACGGTAGATTTGTTAGTAGAGCAAAGATGATTCTTTACTACAACCAATGGAAAAGATAGCTTAGTACATGTAACTAATTTTTTTGCTGTTACATAAAAGAAAATTAGGTGTATTAATAAATCCTATTATAGCAAAATTATTAGTTACGTCAACAATTAAAATTAGGTAAAGTAATGCTCATTAAAACATTTACTCTGCAATTATTGTGGCGATCGCAATATGCGATCGCAATATGCGATCGCAATATGCGATACTTGCCCTGGCTTCCACGCCTCCCTTTATACCCTACGAGACTGAATTTTGCTTCCGAGTTTTTGGCCGCCACC
>NW_011964410.1:0-4381 GCF_000949405.1 Vollenhovia emeryi
GAATTACATACAAGCGTTGGCCAACCTGTCAAAATTATTAGTGTAAAAATTCAAAATTTCCATATTTTTCCTATTTTTCCCAGCCTTGGGAAAAAAACGGTAAAAACCCGGTTTTTTTCCGAAAATGTCCGGGTTTTTTTCAGTACTCACAACACTACCGCAGCCTCACGCTGGGACGTTTCGGTGCAACTATAACCAATCTCTCTCTCAATATGCTCGATTGACGCCTGATCTTCCGATCGCTTCCGGTTGCAGAAAGCTCTCTTACAATGTCCCGATTCGCCGTCACAATTATGCAAGGTCTCGTCCGTATGGATAGAATGTAGTCGCGCTCCGTTGCGGTTTCCCAACAGGATACTTTAAAATTGAAAAAGACATATAGATGTCTCTCGTTTAGCGCCTATATCAACGCCGCCCTTGCGCGCGCAAGGCACTTTATTTGTGTTCCTGTTGTTGCTTCCCACAACAGGCTCGTGAACTATTTCTTCGCTTTCGTACAATATTCTCACCTCTAGTTAACGAAAATGGGAAAATCCAAGAAACGTAAGAGGCCACATTCCCGAGATCGGCTAGCGAGCCTCGAGGACAAATTATCGCGTCTGATTGACGTGATCGAGCAGAGAGAGGTTAAGGCGCTCCGGCGGACTTCGGCTGGAACGCGGATACCCTCATATTCGAGTCACCAGTCTTCTCCAGGAGTGCAGTCGGAGACGGAAAGCGATACAGCCGATCTGGAGATCGACCCTAATCAGTCCGGCCGTTGTCGGGTACGGTTTTGGCAACGCCTGCGAGACAGGAAGGGCCAGTCCAGAGCGACATAGTTGTGTACGTGCTCCGTGCTTTCCGGATCTATATTTGGAAAATATAGGCGGAAAAATCGACACAGCCTCCCGTTCATTCGGAATAACCTCGTCGGTTTTACAGGTTCCCCCAGGGGAGGTAACGTAACCTTTGTACAGTTAGATAACAGTCAGCCCACGGTTACCCCGACGGAGGATGACTCGCTTACCCGCGAGCTGTTCGCTTCTGAGCTTGTGCCGGTGGAGGTACCTTCCTGGAATGACTTAGTCACCGACAAATGGCGCGACCTTTCGCACAAGGGCCTCCCCGCTGAGCAGCGGGACTCTTTATTACAAAAATATCCTCCTTCTGAAAACCTTATACGGTTTCTCACAGCCCCCAAGTTAAATCCGGAACTGAAATCAGGATTAAAAACAATTCTGTAATCAAGAGGGACGAGTATCACAGCAAGGACCAGAATCAGGTGGGCATCGTCCTGTGTGCGCTGGGTGAGGCAATATCAGAGCTGCTTAAGCCGGAACTGCAGCGATCTCTCGTTCCGGAAGCACGCTCAGCGGTGCTGAAAATCAACGAAGGTGCAAAGATCCTGGCGGATCTATTCTATCGTCCCTCACTGTCTCGGCGGGCACAGATCATGCCCACTCTAAATCTGATCCCTAAGAACACAGCAGACAACCTCCCAGTAAATGACTTTCTTTTCGGTACAGACTTCGGAGAAGAGCTGAAGAAAGCATCTACTCTGGAAAAAACAAGTAGGGCTTTCGTTAAAACCCCACTACCAGTATCGCGGAAGGTGCAGCAGCCTATTAAGCAGCCATTCCATGCTGCCCCCTCTACTTCAAAGACGGGAAACGCCCGGGCCCCTGCGACATCACAATTCTCGGCAACAAGGAGAGCAGGGGCATCGACAAGCAGTCGCCGGACACCGTATCGCTCCCGATCTCGATCGAGGAGACGATAACTTCTGAACAGGTAACTAGCGCTGGCAGGCTGGCACCTTTCTTTCCTCAATGGAAAGAACTAACCTCAGATCCAGAGATTCTACAAGCTATCTCAGGATATCGACTCCCCTGGTGCCGCAGCCCACCCCGTCAAACCACGGAACCCTCGGGGCACATGTCCAAGAGAGAACAGGAGAATTGCAACCGAGAAATCATTCGGCTTTACAACAAGGGAGCAATTGAATTGGTCACTGATTGCGAAGACCAATTCTTATCCCCTTTTTTTCTGATAGAGAAATCCTTGGGAGGATGGCGTTTCATCCTAAATCTGAAGCGTCTGAATGAATTTATTGTCGCTCCTCACTTCAAACTCGAAGATTGGAAGACGGTGGTTCACCTCCTCTCTCCTGGGGATTTCCTCGCATCCGTGGATTTGGAGGATGCATATTTGCTCATACCAATTCACCCTGAGGACAGGAAATATTTACGTTTTCGTTTTCAGGATCGCCTTTTCCAATTCACTGTTCTACTATTCGGACTTGCCTCAGCTCCGTACATCTTCACGAGGATTCTAAAACCAGTGATTCAAACCCTCCGCGAGAGGGGTTTCCTGTCAGTAATCTACTTAGATGATTTCCTCCTTCTCGCACCATCTTACCATCGATGCATGAGGAACGTTTCTGCAACTCTCAGCCTCTTAACTACACTAGGTTTTGCGATTAACCATCATAAAAGCATTCTTGCCAACACAATCTTGTAGCTTTCTAGGATTTATTTTTGATACTCGGAGTTTTTCTATTTCAATCCCGCAAGACAAAAGAGACAAACTGCTACGGCTAACTCTATCTATACGAAACAAGCGATCATGTAAGATTCGCTACTTTGCTAGCTTTATTGGCTCGGTTATCTCAGTTTGTCCAGCCGTTAAGTACGGTATGCTCCATACTAAGGGCTTGGAAAGAGAAAAGGTCTTAGCTCTCTTGGCGGCGGAGGACAACTTTGAAGCTCAAATGTTGATACCAGCCTCAATTAGTGAAGACCTAAAATGGTGAACAGACGTTTTCAGAAACGCTTCCCAGCATAACATTATCAGTTCAGGATGTTTCGCACTCGAAATATTTACGGACGCCTCCTTGACAGGTTGGGGTGCAGTCTGCGGGGAGGCCAGCACACGTGGGTTCTGGTCCCCCGAAGACAAGAAACATCATATTAATTATTTCGAGCTATTAGCTATTTTCCATGCCTTGAGATGTTTCGCTTCTCACTTGAGTGGATGCAACGTTCTTTTACGCGTCGATAATATGACTGCTCTCTCCTATATTAACCGTATGGGTTCAATTTCATTCCCCCATTTGTCGGCTCTGGCCCGTCAAATCTGGTGTTGGTGCGCAGACCGGGATCTATTTATTTACGCGGCGTATATCCCTTCGGTTCAGAATATAGAAGCAGACTTTCAATCACGGGTAGTCTCCATGGAAACGGAATGGTCGCTTTCACAAAATCATTTTCACCGAATTAATTCCACTTTCGGTCCCTTCGATATTGATCTATTTGCCTCGTCGATCAATACGAAATGCGCTCGATTTGTCTCGTGGTTCCCTGACTGTTTAGCACAAACGATTGACGCCTTTTCCCTAGATTGGAAAAATATTACTTTTACGCCTTTCCGCCCTTCATCCTGATTCTACGAGTACTACGCAAAATCATCTCCGACAGGGCGGAGGGGGTATTGGTGGTCCGTGGTGGCCGGCACAACCATGGTTTCCCCTATTCAGACAACTTGTTTTAGACCAACCAATTGACTTCAAACCGGATATTAATATGTTATCATCTCCTTTCAGCCCGATCCACCCTGCATGGACCAAGATTCACCTGGTGGTCGCGAGATTGTCCGCCAAGCGTTTCTGAAGAAAGGAACATCGGACACTGCGATTGAGGCAATGCTCGCAATGCTCGCATCGCTCTCAAACGCTACGCTAGCCCAATACTCCAAGCCTCTTATTGTTGGCACACTATGGTGGCAGTTTTGCACAGAAAGACAGGAAGATCCCTTTGGTGCATCCATTCCTGCAAGTTTTAGAATTCTTGTCTACTTATCTCGAGACCACCGGGTCTTATTCTCCCCTAAATACGTATCGCTCAGCGATCTCTCTAATTTCGGCAGAGAAGGTGGGATCTCACCCTGTTGCGAATGTACCCTATTGGCTAACGCGATCGTTCAAGGATAGGTAGGTAGAGGCGCTATGCGAATTTTAGTTATGAAGGGAAGATAGATGGCGCGTCGTAAAGAAAGTATGGTACAAGATCCGAGCCGAACTAGAGAGTCCATGGTCACGTCGTGTGGGTATGTGCAACGTTCGTACAGAGACTAAGAAATGTAAAGTAAACCAATAAAACGTGAAGAGAAAGTAAGTGATCTCAGGCATATCCAGACCACAAAACGTACATGGTCCTTCGAGCCGGATTCAGCCGGATTCAGCTGGATATTCTACGTCTCGACGAGGAACGAACAGCACAGGCCACGACTGCATATGGCGTCGCACGAACGTGCGTGGGCTAAGTCGTAATTTAAGCGGTCGTACGAACGGACATGTGAATTCACATAAACGGATCGCAGTCTACGCAGCGTCAACGACACT
>NW_011964411.1:0-4384 GCF_000949405.1 Vollenhovia emeryi
ATATAATAAATATGTACATCATTTCTCCCTTCAAAAAAGATGCAGATCCAACAGCTTGTCAGAAAAAGTGGAAAAACTTACGAGATACGTTCTTAAGGAAGTACAAAGATGAGAAAAGTTATACTGCAAGTGGAAGCGCAGCCACAAAGAAAGCAATAAACTGGAAATATTACAAACAAATGGAATTTTTGAAACCTACTACAAAACACAGACGGTAAGTTGAACATTTTGAATAATAAGCTATTCAATCTATTTTAATATTTTTATCATTTCTATCCTATAGAAAAAGTGTAAAAGATGTAATCCAACTTTATTGAATTTTTTTAGAACATTCAGTAATATACAAATGGTAATAGATACAAACAAAGAATCTGAGAAACATGGAACATGCATAGAAGACACAGTTTCCCCATTATTACTAACAAGTAAGAAAGATTTATACTTATGTTTTTTATTACATTATCTCTTGAGATTCATTATATTACTATTATTTTGTTGCCTCGTAGGTATGCAGAATAAAAATAATACAAACGGAAAGAGAAACATTCGGTAAAAAGTAAATATATTATGTGGATAGGGAAGAAAGATCATGAGAATAATCACGATGGTAATTCCATATGTATTGATCGATAGTACAAAGTTAATCAAAAATTTTGTTACACGAGTTGTAATGCCGTGTTCCTTTCAGAAACTAAATGCGTGAGTCCGTCGCTCGCGAATCAGCTAGCCCTTTTCAGCCGCGAACTGGTCAATCTTCTGAAAACCGCTCCCCACTGCCAGTTACTCTTCAATTGATTTATACCAGCGTACCACCATCACTTCGGGCGACAGTGCAGAGTCGGCGATGACAGGTTCACTAAACTGATGGATCTACTGCAGGCGCTTACGCCCATTGTTCAAGTATGTAAATTGAGCGACACGTCCCGCGAATGTTGATGTCCATTCCGAATGAGCTGCGAATTGTCGCGTGTGCTTTCAGGTGATGGGAGAGGGCAATAAGCGCGTGGTAACGCTATCGCATCGTGCTCAAGTACGTAGATTCACCTCGGATTTACTACGAGTGCTGAAGTCGAGAACGAGCAAACAAGTGATGCTTTCGGAGTTCCCGAGCGTTTACGCTCGAGTGCGAGTGATAGGTACAACATGCAACTCGCGTAACGTTGATATGTTCGCGTTTATTTTTCAAAGGTGATCGGTCAAATCTATTTCTTCTTTCTCAGCAAAACCCTGGGATATCATGGACTACGGTGTATGCAATATTGAAGATATTCTTGGTGAAGTGTCCGAGAACACGGTTATCGTGACTCCTATAGAAGGCGGCGATAAGATGATAGCCATCCCCAAACGTGAACAGACTGTCGAAGAGATCGAGCGAACGAAACTGTTCGCCAAAAATGTGCGCGGTTGGAAGGATATATTTTAATTGCGTTTTAATTTCGTACATCTCGAAACTGTACTTGTAATTTAACTGGTGGTCGAGTTACTGCAACACGCGCCGTAATGTAAGACGCTTTGTATATTGTAAAAGAAAGAATAATTTCTGTTGTCACCTATTTTTATTTGCATCTGGTAAAAGTGATGTACGAAATTGAAACGTATGCGACTTTGAAAAATTCGTAGACATTTTGCCTGGTTATAAAACTTTTAATACGAAAGAAAATACATGTAGTATCACAGATTACTAGAAAATTTGCGAAATCACAGTGACACCAGACTTTATTTATATGAACGCTTAAATTAACAAGTGAATATATACTTCATAAATTGTACCATCTTTTATATAACTTAGTTCCTTTCTTAGCTTATTTTTACTGAATTATGTAATATTTACGGATAATGTAACAAAAATAGAAACTATTAATTAATTGAACAAAAAGTAACAAATAATTTTATAAAAAAAGAAAAGTTTTCTATTGTACTTAGTTTCTTTGTACTTATTATCAAGTGTTTTTGCTTAAAATAAATCACAATACATTTAAAAAGGAAGGAATTCGGTAAAAAGTAAATATTTGATTTAAAAATAAAAATTAAATATTTACTTTTTACCGACTGTTTCTCTTTCCGTTTGTGTTTCAAATCTCATAAGTTCGTTCATAATATTATGTGTCACATGTAAGTAATGTTGCGGGTCTAATTTTTCCAATCGTGTTTTAAGGAAATTACAAAACGTGGCTGCTTCACTCTGAGGTTGTGTAACTTGTTCCATAATAAATGATTCAAATCTATCAGAATATTCTGTAGATGATTTCTTGCCTTTAGAAGTTTTTTCAGATAATTTCTGTTTTTGTGAGCTGGGTGACGAGGTAGGTAAAGAAGAACTTCGACCAGATGATGAAGCTGATGAAGGAAACAAAGTATCACGTTGCACAGTTTTACTCACTAATGGTGTATTAGCAGATTTATTTCTATTCTGCATACCTATGAGACAACAAAATAATAATAATATAATGAATCTCGAGAGATAATGTAATAAAAAACATAAGTATAAATCTCTCTTACTTGTTAGTAATAATGGGGAAACTTCGTCTTCTATGCATGTTCCATGTTTCTCAGATTCTTTGTTTGTATCTATTACCATTTGTATATTACTGAATGTTCTAAAAAAATTCAATAAAGTTGGATTACATCTTTTACACTTTTTTTATAGGATAGAAATGATAAAAATATTAAAATAGATTGAATAGCTTATTATTCAAAATGTTCAACTTACCGTCTGTGTTTTGTAGTAGGTTTCAAAAATTCCATTTGTTTGTAATATTTCCAGTTTATTGCTTTCTTTGTGGCTGCGCTTCCACTTGCAGTATAACTTTTCTCATCTTTGTACTTCCTTAAGAACGTATCTCGTAAGTTTTTCCACTTTTTCTGACAAGCTGTTGGATCTGCATCTTTTTTGAAGGGAGAAATGATGTACATATTTATTATATATATAAAGTAATATATATTTATGTTATACTTTATGAATTTATAATTAATAAAATGTAGAGAAATATAAGTACACATACTGAGGGCTCGACCTACCCAAGATTTTCGTATCATATTCATTCCTCTCTGTTGTATGTTTAATCTTTGATCCCATAAACACGGCCTTTCTTGCACTTCGAGTATTAACATTTCTTCAAACACTTGCGAGTTAAGTTTTTGAGAATCATTATCGGGCTGAAAATTTTATATATAAATACACTTATTTAAATTAAATCTTGTTTAACAAGTATTGATTTGCTTAGTAACATATTAGTTAACCTCTAATTCCGCGTATTGAATCAATTAATATTTCTTTATACTTACATTTATATTTTCTATGTCCAATTCTAAACTTTCGTCTTCGAGATATTCATAATTCTGATATTCATAATCCTGACTCTCATGGTCCGACATTATTATATTAATTAATATTAATTTATTCAGTCACGTAAATGAAATGTCTCACCACGGTAGTACTTTTTAGGTTTGTTCGTGTTGCTTGCTGAAGCACTCGGGTGATGTTTCCGAAATGTTTTCCGAACGCACCTAGTTCAGTATAATCGCTCGCGACAAAATTGAGCGTGACAAAATGTTCAATCTTGACCAACTTTTGTTACGACGTCGCGTCTCTCATTGCGACGGAAGTGACGTTGAGGATAGCGGTACGTTCATGGAAATCGCGCGTCGCGCTTAATGTTATCGCGCTGGTCAATAATAGCTACAATTACTCACTGAACACTTAAACAGCAATAGAACATGATTGATTCTTGTTTTATTATTTAATCGATCATTTTTAGTTACTTATGTGATTATAATATTAGATAAACCTTATGAAAAGATTTCATCGCGTTGGTGTGAATAGAAAAAATTTTACTTTTGCGATTCGTCGCATGTCGCGCGTCGCGCGTCGCGTCGTCGCGCTGGTCTGCCAGAGCCATAAGTCCGTGGCGCTCTACGGGGCCCCAGTTTGGGCCCCAAAACTCGCGGCATCGCGGCGCGCGTGCGCTCAGATGGCGCGTGCGTTTCGCCCGATAGCCGCGAGGATTTGTAGGGCGTACCGGACCGTGGCGTACAACGCGGCGGCGGTGATCGCTGGTCTCCCCCCGATGGAGTACGCGGCGGAGGAACATAGTAACATGTTCCTCGAAAGCCGCGACTCCGAGGGGAGACCCATAAGGTGGTCGGCGACTTACCGTGCTCGGCAGAGACTCCGGCACCGGCAACGCACAATCGCCATGTGGCGAGAGGCGCTCTTAGCCTCGGGGAACAACACCCCGGGGCTGCGCGTCGTCGGGGCAATCGGGCCCCTCCTTGACCAGTGGGTCGACAGATGATGGGGTGGGCTGTCTTTCCGGATGACCCAGGTGATGACGGGGCATGGCTGCTTCGGACATTTCCTGGGTCGGATCGGAAAGGAGCAAAA
>NW_011964412.1:0-4386 GCF_000949405.1 Vollenhovia emeryi
CTACTGCTTCCGGGGATCCGAGACATAAGAAAACTAGGGATTAACTCTGGTTCTGCAACGGGTGCCCCTTCACAGTAAAAATCGCGATCACTCTCATTCGATAGATGAAATATATTAAATAAAATATGAAATTGTGTTGCAATTTATCTATTTGAAGGTAGCAGATCTACAAAATGTATCAATCTATGATCTAAAATCTACGATCTACGTTCTATAAGATGTAGATTCGTTATCTCAATAAAGAAACTTCTCACTCACCAACTCGATGCGCAGCAGTAGAGTTTGTATAGTTTTGTTGTTCCTGTACAAACGTACAAATATAAAATTTATATTAAAGCAGTGTTTAAGAAAACTAACAACATTGCAACATATACTCCTGTCGAAACTATTGCTTTCGGGGATCCGAGACATAAGAAAACCAGGGATTGATTTCGGTTCTGCAACGGGGTATAGTGAAAATCGCGACTACTTTCCTTCGTTAGATGAAATATATCAAACGTAATACAAAATTACGTTGTAATTTATCCATTTAAAGGTAACAGATCTACACAACGTTTTAATCTACGGTCTACAATCTACAATCTGCGTTCTATGAGATATAGATTCGTTACCTCAAAAAAAAATTTGTCGCTCATTCACCCGATGAGCAGCAGCTGAGTTAGCTACGTTGATTCTGTAACATACAAATATAGAATAGTGTTGAAATATTTGTTAACTGTGGTCAATAAAGCAGTGTTCAAGAAAATTAATATTGCAAAATATAAGTAATTTTTACGCGTAGGGTAAACAAATATTTAATTCAAAGTTGTTTTGTCGGCGCCCGACGTCTTTCCTAGGCCTCTTCCTCCACTCAGATTGTCCTCCGACATACTGACGGACACGTAAATACGGTAATTCGCGCGATTCTACTCTCGATGAGTACCATGTTTTAGGTCCACGGGACGGGGTGTCCCATTAAGATTAGATTCGTTTCCTCAATAAAGAAACTTGTCGCTCATTGACCCGATGGGCAGCAGTTGAGTTAACTACGTTGATTCTGTAACATACAAATATGAAATTCATTAAAGCAGTGTTCAAGAAAATTAATATTGCAAAATATAAGTAATTCTTGTCGTCTCCTTGGCAGGGGTACTTCGGAGTAGAGCGATGTGTCCCTCCTGGTACTGCCTCCAGGTCTCCTTCAGAGCGCCGATCCGAGAACGGATCTTGGCAGCGGTGAGATTTGGTCGCCCAATCTTTTTAAAGTTTTCAAGTGAGCACTCAATAGAGCGTTGAAGTAGAGCGTAGGGTAAATATATACTTCAAAGGTGTTTTGTCGACGCCCGACGTCTTTCCTAGGCCTCTTCCTCCACTCAGAGTGTTCTTTAGACAATTATATCTGTTTCATTCCCACGCGCTTGGTGAGAGTTTAACTGAATTAAAGCCTGTACGCCTCGTGCACTCGGTACGCGTATAAGTCTCATAATCTTACGCCACAGATTGTTCTCTGACATCGTCACGGAGACGCAAACACGGTCTTTCGCGCGATTCTACACTCTCGTTTGTAAAGCCCATGTGAAAGTATTGAAATTCTTTCGATTTCGCCTTCAACAGAGGCTCCACTCAGGCTGTCCTCCGACATACTGACATCTCCCATATCTCCGCTTCTCTCTCCAATAGGTTCCTCGCCGCTCTCTTTACTCTCCACATCCTATCCTCTCTATTTTTTCCCTCCACTCCTCTCCATACCATTCTTCTTGGAAGAATATTAAGTTTCCAAGAAATAAAAAATATTTACCTCAAAGTTGTTTTGTCGGCGCCCGATGTCTTTCCTAGGTCTCCTCCTCCTCTCAGGTTGTTCTCCGACATCGCCACAGAGACGCAAACGCAATCTTTCGCGCGATTCTACACTCTCGTTTGTAAAGCCCATGTGAAAGTTTTTTTTTAATTCGTCTGGAACGGAGGCTGCACTCAGGCTATCCTCCGACATACTGACGGACACGCAAATACAGTATGTCGCCCGATTCTACTCTCGATGCGTACCACGTTTTAGGTCCACGGGACGGGGTGTCCCATTATGATTACATAGATTCATTATCTCGGTAAGAAAGTTCTGACTCACCAACCCGATGCGCAGCAGCGGAGTTTGTCACTGCTTTCGGTGCTCCGAGACATACGAAAACTAGGGATCATCTCTGGTTCTGCAACGGGGTACCTAACCCTCCACAGTAAAAATCGCGACCACCCCCCTTTGATAGATGAAATATATAAAATAAAATATGAAATTACGTTGTAATTTATCCATTTTAAGGTAACGGATCTACAGAATGTATTAATCTACGGCCTACAATCTACGATATACAATATACGATCTACGTTTTATGAGATATACATTGTTATCTCAATAAAGAAGTTTGTCGCTCATTGACCCGATGAGCAGCAGCTGAGTAGCTACGTTTCAAGTCACATTTGAATTCTTGGTTTTACGTATCCACGACTGAGGGAATGCCACCCAAGGTCCGCAAGAGAACAAGCCCTGGAACTATAGTCGCATCAGGCTTTTTCCGTTCAATTGCTTTCCCTGTCGAGACACTTCCTCTAATATGATAATTCACTAAATCTTTATTCGCGCTCGCGTATATTGATCTCTTATATTTCACTGGTTCACTTAATTTTCGGCACTGTCACCGGTGGAGGGGATAAAGGTTATAGGGTGTTCTGGAGTCTAGAGTCTCCAGTTCGCTCTCTAGCTTCCCAGGCTGTTTGGCCAGGAGAGTTCTAGACTCCTTAGTACAGGGCTTTTCATGGGAATACTCTTATGCTATGTTAGTCACGCGTAATACTCTTTTTCATTGCAATATTAACTTATATACGTTGATTCTGTAACATACAAATATAAAATTCGGTAAAGCAGTGTTCACGAAAATTAATATTGCAAAATATAAGTAATTTTTACGCGTAGGGTGAAAAAATATTTACCTCAAAGTTGTTTTGTCGGCGCCCGACGTCTGTCCTAGGCCTCTTCCTCCACTCAGATTGTTCTCCGACATACTGACGGTCACGCAAATACGGTAATTCGCGCGATTCTACTCTCGATGAGTACCACGTTTTAGGTCCACGGGACGGGGTGTCCCATTATGATTAGGTAGATTCGTTAGCTCAATAAAAAAACTGTTCACTTACCAACCCGATCGGCAGCAGCAGAGTTTGTACAGTTTTGTTATTTCCGCATAAACATACAAATATAAAATTTATATTAAAGCAGTGTTTAAGAGCACTAACATTGCAACATGTACTCGTGCCGAAACCACTGTTTTCGGTGTTCCGAGACATAAGAAAACTAGGGATTAACTCTGGTTCTGCAACGGGGTACCTAACCCTCCACATTAAAAGTCGCGACCGCTCCCCTTTGATAGATGAAGTATATAAAATAAAATATGAAATTATGTTGTAATTTATCCATTTTAAGGTAACGGATCTACAGAATGTATTAATCTACGGTCTACAATCTACGATTTACAATCTACGGTCTGCGTTCTATGAGATGTAGATTCGTTTTCTCAAATTCTTACCTATATCATGGTTTATTTATATCTCAGTCTGAACTGGTACTATCGGGAATAATTGTTCTAGAGCAGTGGAAAGGCAGATGTATCGATAATACCTGACTTTAGGAGTCATCCATTTTTGGACACGCTGGATGGTTGCGGTTCTTGAAAATTAATAGTACGCAGCGCAACTTGAACATTATTACGTATTTGAATAGGTTTATCCACAGGTTGAACTAAGCTGTAAACAGTATTGTTTTACCTGTTTTAGGTCCACGGGATGGGGTGTCCCATTTAGATTAGATTCGTTTCCTCAATAAAGAGACTTGTCGCTCGTTGACCCGATGGGCAGCAGCTGAGTTAACTACGTTGATTCTGTAACATACAAATATAAAATTCATTAAAGCAGTGTTCAAGAAAATTAATATTGCAAAATATAAGTAATTTTTACGCGTAGGGTAAACAAATATTTACCTCAAAGTTGTTTTGTCGGCGCACGACGTCTTTCCTAGGCCTCTTCCTCCACTCAGATTGTTCTCCGACATCGTCACGGAGACGTTTTCGTTAATTTACTGTCCTTCTTGACGTGCTCTTTTTCGTTAATTTACTGTCATTGACGTGCAATACATACGCGGAATAAAATTCATATGGGTGTGAAAGGTTTTTTTCGGCTTCGTGCTCCTTATATATTCGGCCACGGGCGAGCGAATAATCGTATTTCTTGACAGAAGGGCTCTTTTTCGTTAATTTACTGTCCTTGACGTGGGTGTGCAAAACTTTTTTTTCGGCTTCGTGCTCCTTATATATTCGGCCACGGGCGAGCGAACATAATCATATTTCTTGACAGGACTCTTTTTCG
>NW_011964413.1:0-4389 GCF_000949405.1 Vollenhovia emeryi
GTATGATCTCTACAAAAATATCTTTACTGCAAAAGCATCTTCTTTACAAAAATAGTGTCGCCACAAAAATCTTCTGTACAAAAATATCGTCTCTACAAAAATATCTTCTCTACAAAACTATCTTCTCTACAAAAGTAATGATATCAACAAATTGCGCCAAATAAAACAGCGGATATTTATACACACTAGTTGCTTTAGCATTAGTTTTTTATTAAAAAATGTTATATTTCTTAAAAAATCAAACTAAAGATTTTATTGGAAAAAATAATCGAGTTAATAATAAAACACCGATGAAAAGAATAGCAACTGTTTAGAAATTTAGAAACTCTGTATCTGTTCAGGCGAATTAAGGCATGTGTCTATGACGCTAGTACTTGGTCTAAGTTCTAGTTTTGAGGAATGCGTAGCCAATCAACTTGCAGCTTTTGTGGAACAGCTACATTGATTGGCTACATATTTCGCGGAATTAGAAACTTGGACCAAGTACTAGCGTCATAGACACACGCCTTAATTCGCCTGAACAGATACAGAGTTTCTAAATTTCTAAACAGTTGCTATTCTTTTTATCGGTGTTTTATTATTAACTCGATTATTTTTTCCAATAAAATCTTTAGTTTGATTTTTAAGAAATATTACATTTTTTAATCAAAAACTAATGCTAAAGCAACTAGTGTGTATAAATATCCGCTGTTTTATTTGGCGCAATTTGTTGATATCATTACTTTTGTAGAGAAGATAGTTTTGTAGAGAAGATATTTTTGTAGAGACGATATTTTTGTACAGAAGATTTTTGTGGCGACACTATTTTTGTAAAGAAGATGCTTTTGCAGTAAAGATATTTTTGTAGAGATTATACTTTTGCAAGAAAGATAGAGTAACAAAATAAATTCGGTTGAATTGGAGCTTAGACTTGGTGCTTTTATTTACCTTTTTTTAAAAAGGTAAGTTTTGTATTAACTGCGACGCTTCTTATATCGGCCAGACAAAAAGACACATCGAAACAAGGATAAAAGAACATTGTAATGACATAAAAAAACCGACAAGCAACCACTCTGTGGTCAGTAAACATCGGACTCTTCTAGGCCACGAATTTGATTGGCACAACCCTACCATCCTACACAAAGAATCTCATCATCGTAAGAGAGAAATTGCCGAGATGTTTTTCATCAAAAAATCCCACAACACAATAAATCTCCAACAAGACACCGACAACCTCAATCCCATCTACGATAAAATCGTTCGCATCACCTGATTTATTTATTTATTTGCCTGTTTTGTTATTCGTCATTCTCCCCCTTCCCTCCCCTCCCTTGGGTATCTTATATTTTGACGATACACCGGTTAATAACTATTGTTCTCACTTGACTTTATCTTGGCAGTTTTTCTTTAGACTTTTATACGATCAGACCGTGGTGGTTGACGTGATGAGTGATTTTAGTTCCAAATTTTCTCTTATAATTTTATCATGCGCCACGACATACTTTCTGTAAGTTTTCATTTGTATTTTCTCTTTCAACCTCTTAAATCTCTATTGTTACTCCCATATAATTTCCAGATTTGTTGCTGTAACAACCAATAGACTTATTATAACATCCACTTGAAAAGGATCAGTATTACTGATCGAAACGTCGTGATTAATTAAATACATGAATTGTGCCAGAATTTGTCGACTCAATTATTGATTACAAAGGTTTAAAAATGCTGTTTCGAGAAAAACGCGTTTAAAGTTTCGAATGTTGATATTTTTAGAAACAATTGAAATTTTGTTACTTATACTGAATTTAACTTTAGTCTGTGATCCCAGGACCATAAAGTTGCCCTTCAACAGCAAGATTTTCATCTTCTTTGTCCTTTCTCGCAGATTGTAAGCTCGAGCGAGCCTCTTTCGCTGCATCGCTCCGTTTTGTTGCCGTTGTGTTTGTCTTGGTACCTTTCTTTGAAGTGTATATTTTCTTTTCTTGATCACTCATCACTTTTTACTCGAAACTTTACAAAATAATTATAGTTGGAATTAATATAATATTTGGAATTCCGATACCGAAACGGTCCCACTGCGAGATACTTGTGCCGTCTAAGTCTTCTCTAGCCGAGTGTCTGTATATGTTTGTCACCTTCGGCAGTTTTATAACAACTATGTCATGTTTTTGCGAAGATTCTAGCAATTACATTAGGACATGTGCTTAGTTGGCGTTATTTATTACTAGACTGCTGATTTCTATGCAGTAACATTTTTTTTGGATTTGGGTAATAATAACAAAAGATCCATACTGACCTAACGATTTTAAATTGTTTAATAAGTGCATATTGAGATATGCAAAATATATGCACAAAAAATATGTATTGTTTATGCAGCATATATACATGATATGCAAAATAAATACAGATAATATGCACCTTATTTTCAAAATTCGATATGTAATTAATGATTAGCAATCACATGAAAATGAAGGATATTTTATACATAAGCAAATCATACATAATAAATGCAAAAGCAGCATATATAAATACGTAAATATATAAAGAAATATACATAATACTATTGATTGTAATTTAAATGACAATAAATAATAAGATTTTTTTCAAGATTAGCTGGAGTGAAATTATGCCTTTTCTCTGATAGAATTAATTTATAAGCAGAGAATGATCTTTCAACATCACAGGGATGTAACGGGAGCATATTTATACGAGTATTTGCTCCATAAAGAAGATGGAATCTCTTCAGGACTTTCAGAATTAGGCGTGTATTTTAATACGTCACTAACTCTAAATATTTCCTTCACTCCAGGATTTTTATTTAGAATCTGCTGTATTTTTTCTGAAACTATTTGTCCACAAGATCCTGGAATCGCTTTGAAATCTTCAATACACGACCTTACTATTTCAATCGATTCGGTTAAAGGTAATCCTACTGATTCCAGTTTTGTCATTACTTTTGGAAGATTTTTGAAATATGTTTCAATATAACATAAATCTTTGACAAGCTGTGGATTTTGAAGTACATTCTTCGCTGAAATAATCGACATAGCGTCTTCTGAATTGAAAGATTCAATAACCTGTGATTAAATCAAAATGTTATTTTATTAAGTTGAATTATATTTTTAATTATTGGATAAAAAAATTAATGCATACTTCTCGAATACCGGCTAAATTATCTGCATAAAAAAGTGCAGCTTCAAGCCACGTTCCCCATCTTGTCAAAATTGGTTCAGGTGGTAATGGAACATTTATTAATTTTGCTCGGTATTCTTCTATACGAAGCGGAGCTTTTAGAAATATTTTTTTTACTGAAGAGATTAAAGTGTTAACGAGAGGAAAGTGAAGACGAACTTTTTCAGCCACTCTATTGAATCCATGTACCAAACATGTTAGGTGAATAATGTTTGGATAGAAGATTTTAAGATCTCTTCCAGCTTTTAACATATATGCAGCTGCATCTGTTACAAGTAATAAAACTCGTTCTTCGTGGAACTCTTTTGGCCACAAGATTTTTATATTTGAATTTATAAAGCGAGCAATAGTGGCATGATTGGTTTTCTCCAGGACTTGAGATGAAAGTAGATGAGGTTTAGTAGGTTCGTCACACAGTTTACCGACTAGAAATTCAAGAAAATTAATAAAAATTTTACATAATAAAATTTAAGTAAAAAATTACCTATTAAATTTGCGACTTGACGACCGAGTTTATCTGTGGTTTCGTCTACAGATATCCAAATATAATGCTCATTAATATCCGACCTAATATTTTCGATAACCGAATTGTAGCAGACATCCAAATAATTTTTCCGCAAAGTTGACTCATTTGGAATTTGTTGACGTGTGTATTT
Source organism: Vollenhovia emeryi (assembly GCF_000949405.1). Taxonomy (NCBI): domain Eukaryota; kingdom Metazoa; phylum Arthropoda; class Insecta; order Hymenoptera; family Formicidae; genus Vollenhovia; species Vollenhovia emeryi. The sequence goes on from NW_011964413.1 coordinate 3,825, forward strand.
AACGAGGAAATTTCTCCATGTCTCATTGTCAAGACAACGCCAAGGCATTTTAACAGCAATCATAGCTTTGTATAGATCGAAATGAAAATTATTGTTATGTTTTGAATGCTGCATTTCTTCAATTGATTTATTACTTTCTTCATTATTTTCTAAATGTAACACATTCATTTTATGTGTGGATGTTGAAACATGCTGAGTTAATTGTGATTTTCTGTCACATGTAATCTATAAAATATTAGAAACATAATTTTACTAAGATTGGTCTCAAATAGATACTATTTATTAATAATATTATTTATTACCTCTTTGTTGTTACATCCACTGCAATAAACAGAACTTCCATCATATGTTAATTATGTGTCACCGATTTGATCAATTCAGCTTTTCACTAATACGTTTTTATTCTTCACTTTCTTCTTCACTTTCGGCATTTTTCAAAAACCTAACACAAATACTATTCACACTAATAAATCTAATAATTACTATACAAATGCTATTCACACTATCGACTGCTCAGTGTTCGAGAGAGAGAGAGAGAGAGAGAGAGAGAGAGAGGAGGGAGGGA
>NW_011964414.1:0-1207 GCF_000949405.1 Vollenhovia emeryi
CTGCATAGAAATCGTAACTTTATTTTGTGCCGAAATGTTGTAAGCAAAAACATTTTAAAAATTCGGAAAGAAGTTGTAGAAACAGCTGCCATTCGAAGACAGGAAAACGAGCCTCACCATTGCATGGCTATGGAATTACAAAAAGATATATTAAATATTCCTAGCCATATCTTTGGTGAACATAAGCGTTGTAAGGAACGTGGTCGTATATGCGAAAAGAATGATAAGACGAAGGGAAAAAATTATGTACCATTTCTCAAAATATACGGCCTTTATGAAAAAATACAGAGCGCTGTCACATATCTGAGCGCTTATTCCGATAGTTTGCTGTTTAATTTTACAAATAATCTCGCAGAATCGTTCAACTCTGTTGGAAATAGAGTATTTAGCCCGTTCTGAAGCATTCTCCTGTGTTTATGATATCTATCTAGTTTTCTTGTTTCGTGGCAATATGGTTCCGTTAGTTTTCACTAGATTGGTAGTATGTAATGCGTGGTCTGTCTTTTTCTACCCGCGCTGGCCGCGCTCAGTGTCCTTCGATGCATGGTTAAGCGTGTGCCGTGTATAAAGCTTATTTCGTCAATCTGTTTAGGCTGCTGCCGTATATCCTTTTTGTTTCCGTTCCTAGATCGACACGTGTATTATTTTATATTCTTTGTACAATAATACACAAATACATACTCAATCACACTGGAAGCTGCTTTAATTTTGGAAAACCTAACAGGTTATGGGCCCAGCACGCTTCCACTGCGCCTAAAGCCCGCTGCAGACGATGCTATTTTTCCTGCTGGATTGCTTGCAATCTAATAAATTACTATCGTTGCACCATTCAGCACTCAGGATTCCTAGTAATTTAGTAAATCGCAAGCAATCCAGCAGGAAAAATAGCATCGTCTGCAGCGGGCTTAACAGTGTTGTTACGCATGAGCCTGAATTGAGTTGTGTCGAGTACTGTCGAGTGGTCTCGAGTAATAACCCGAGGTCGGAAGTGTTTTTTTGGGATACGCTGACTGAGTAAAAATGGCTGAAAAGGAAGCGTTTAATCTCACGAAACTCGACGGCACGAATTTCGTTCTGTGGAAGTATGGCGTGTCGTTGATGCTGGAATCGCAAGATTTAACGGAATTTGTCGAGGAATCGGTCGAGCAGCCTGACAAGGAAACGAAGCTGAAGGAATGGAAGGACTGGAAGAAGCGGCAGTCGAGAA
>NW_011964414.1:3263-4393 GCF_000949405.1 Vollenhovia emeryi
TCGTCTGTGGGATCCTGCAACGCAGAAGATACATGTAAGCTGCAATGTTGACTTTAATGAGACGTAAGGAGATTCAGGTTGGACTGCGGGGGACTCAAAGAAGGAAGCAGTTTTCCAATTGTCATTTGGAGATTACAACGATCTGGAAGATAAAGAAGATGTTGAAATACAGCAGCCAACAGTTGAAGATTATTCTGATACTAGCGAGCAACCAAATGATGAGCTGGCCCCAGCTGGAAGACAACTACGTGACAGGAGTAAGTTACGAGGACCGGATCGCTATGGTGAACACGGGTATGCATTTAGTGTCGATTCTGTGCCCATGACATACGAAAGTGCAATTACTAGTGTAGAGAGCGATAAATGGAAGGATGCAATGCGTGAGGAAGTGATCGCACTTCGGGAAAATAAAACATGGATCCTCGAAGAACTTCCGATAGGACAGAAAGCCCTTAAATGTAAGTGGGTATACTGTAAGAAGACTGATTTAAAGGGTGATACTAGGCGTTATAAAGCTAGACTCGTGGCATGCGGTTATGCACAGCGCGAGGGAGTTGATTACTTTGATACTTTCGCATCGGTAGTGCGTTACGAGTCCATTCGAGTGCTTCTGGCTATCGCGGCAAAGGAAGACTATGAAATTGCGCAATTCGATGTAAAAACAGCGTTTTTGTATGGACTTTGAAAGAAACGGTCTATATGAAACAACCATGTGGTTTTAAAGATAAGGCGAAACCGAATGCAGTATGTAGGCTGCATAAGAGTTTGTATGGTCTCAAGCAGTCTCCACGTTGTTGGAATTCAGAGTTTGTTGGCTTCATGAAACTCTTTAATTTTGAGCAGACTGAAAGTGATCATTGTGTATTCTCTGGTAAAGTGGAGAAATTGTTTTCTTAGCGCTTTATGTGGACGATGGTCTTCTGTTATCAAGCTCAAAGGTGGCAATAACAGAGGTTTTGAAATTCTTGAAAAGCCAATTTCAAATAACCGTGGAGGATGCTAAGCAATTTGTCGGTATTGAAATTGATCGAGACCGTGCAAACCGTACTATAAAGATAAAACAAAGTTCCCATATTGAAAAGCTGCTTAAGAAATTTAGACTAGAAGATGCTAATCCAGTAAATGTACCT
>NW_011964415.1:0-4393 GCF_000949405.1 Vollenhovia emeryi
TCCGATGGAGCCTGTGTCCGATCGGGACTGTGTCCGATAGAATCTGGGTGGGAGTGGGGGTGGGAGAGGGGAGGGGTGGGAGAGGGGAAGGGGGTGGGGCGGGGGTGGGGCGGGAGAGGGTGGGGCGCGCGCAGCGCGCCGTGCCAAACGCACTTGCAACTTAAATATTAAAAACCATCGTTAAACATTTTTTGTTAATAACTTTTTAACGAACAACGAGCGACGGCTAAAACCTTCTGAGGGTCACTCAGGAGGGTGACCTTGACCTTGACCTTGAATGTCAAGGTCGTAGGAGCTGGGTCCCCTATTCTGCAGTTTTACCTAATTTTTTATTACAATGTATAAATATAAGCAACTTTCATAAATTTAATGATGATTTAAGTTTAGACTAAGTTTTAGATTAATTATGTTTTTTCTTATCTTAATATACAGGGTGCTTCGCAACATATTGAAGACCGGTCATGGGAAGGTAGAGGGGACTAAGACAAACAGAAAAGTCCTGTACTATTTTGCGCTTGGACGAATAGTTATCGAGATACTGAATTTTAAAAATCGACGTATTAGCCCAACCTACTGGCGAATGTAAGCGCACGGTGAGATGCGTCCGCTTAGCGGCCCCGCTCGAGCGGCTCGAGGCGATGCGCGGCGAGGAGTAGGGAGGCGAGGCGCGCCGCTGCCCGTCCGCCGCTTACGCGACCACTTGCACGTCTCCCCGCGCTGCGTCAAAGTTCGCAGCGATGGTCGCTACTTACTGCGCGCTTGCATTTGCCAGTGGGTTGGACTAATACGGCGATTTTTAAAATTCAGTATCTCGATAACTATTCGTCCAAGCGCAAAATAGTACAGGACTTTTCTGTTTGTCTTAGTCCCCTTTACCTTCCCATGACCGGTCTTCAATATGTTGCGGAGCACCCTGTATAAACCATACACCGTGTAGATACATATAAACCATGCACCATGCAGATTGCTATAAGTTTTATAACAGACGTAAATTTAAAATAAAATTATAAATAACTTAAAATATTACATTGCAAATGGCGGCTCTCCATTAATCGCACCTGTTATTTCCTCACTGTTTAATATTGTCACGTGAGTACCCTCAATGGAATGTACTTTCACCACATTTTGAGTTATCTTAAATAATTATGTATTTTAGTAACAAATAATTTGTTGAAATTTGAAACTTATTATCAAATACAGATTAGCGTAGTGTTTTAAAGATACCTTCTGCAAACCATAATCCTCTTCAATCACGGATCTAAACAACGGGTTCGTAGCTTTTAACAACATTATGGAAGACTTCATAGGTGTCAGCGAAGAATCATATTGCGGAACAGCTGATGAATATTTATAAACTGTTGTGCACAGTGTTTTTAAATTTTCGAGTGAGAGAGACGTGTTCGTAGCTAAAAATTCTTTGGCGAAGATACTAAATTTCTCTTCCCAGGTCTTATATTTCTTCAGTTCCGTTAGAATCTACCAAATTGCATTTTATTCTCTTAAGAAAGTTTGTATTTATAAATAAGTAACTTGGAAATATAAAATATCCTTTTAAAACCAAATATTGTAAGAAAGAGTAATAAAATTGATACTGGTACTACCACACAAAGAAGATTAAAATATGTTTAAATATAAGAAAGGTAACAATAATTTCAAGCTCAAGAAAAAGTATACTTTTTCAGTATCTCCTGCTGAATAAATTTCCATAATATTGATTAAAACAATATTCTGGAGGTCTGAATCATCCAAAATTGCAAAACTGTACTCTTGGTATAGTGTTCGTAATTGCTCAGGAGCGCCGTCGATGAGAATAAGCCGTCCTTTAAAATTCATAGCTTCCAATCTTTTCGTTAGTTCAATTGCGATAATAGACCCGAAGGAGTACCCTACCATTATGAAATCTTTTCCAGCTGTCAGTTTTGGTAATATATGCTGTAAGAATATCAAAATCATCTGATTAACTTTATGTCTCTTAAATAAAAACACTTCTTTGTTCAATAGAATATAAAATTACTGATTACGTTTATAAGATGATCACTCGTTTCTGATATAATGTCTGTAGCATCGATGTTGTTTGTATAATAACACAGGGCCCTTGCTGAGAAGTTAATATTTGGCCCTAAATGATTGAATACAGTTCCACATCCGTCGATACCTGGTATGAGAAATACTTCGGTTGTAGTTTTCTGTCTTTTAGTCGAGAAATCTAAACAAGTTTCTGAAATGAAGTCTTTGTCTTTTATAACACTAATTAAAAATTTCAAGTTTGGCTGCACAATATCCAGTTTATTTATATCCTGCGTATTATCTGCACTTGCATTGGATATCTCACGGAGCTTGGTAAAAGTAAGATTTCGTAACTCTTGCGCAGAGAAAAATATATCGAATTCTCGTTCCAAAGTTTGCTTAATTTCCACGGCCATCATGGAGTCCATTCCAAGTTCGGCCAAATATGAATTTGGACTCACACTCTTCATGCTTTTTAGGCCTGTAATAGAAAAATTATTCTGACTTATATCATAATGTATTATTCGTAAACTGGTATTTAACAAAGAAATATAATAAGTATATGTACGAGAATTAAAGCATGAGAGCATGTACCTAAAATATTGGCGACAGTGTTTACCAGATTTTCAAGCCCGAGAGATAACGATTTCTTTTCAGCTACGACTATGCTACTCACAACTGGTCGGCTTTGAATTAAAAACTTATCAAGCTCGTCGAGACAGCTAGATATTTTTTGCTGCAAAGTGCCGCCGATAATCAGTTCCTTATTATCTTCCTGCATGTCAGCGACCAGACCCACGTCACCCACGGCTCCCCACTGAATTGCCAGTCCGGGTAATCCTTCCTCTACCCTTTTCTCGCACACTCTCTCCATGATGGAGTTGGCCATGCCATAATTAGTCTGTCCAGCGTTTCCTCTGCCGCAAGAAACGGAAGAGAACACTACAAAGTGCCGCAGTGTCGGGCAGATCTTTCTGGAAAGTTTGTCCAATGCCTGTGTTGCACGAGCCTTCGATTGGAAGGATTCCGTGAAAGTCTTCGCGGTTTGATTCATCAAGATGCCGTCCTTCAGCACCACTCCGAGATTGAATATCGCGTCTACCGGTGCATCCCTTTCGACAGTTTGCAAGAGGTATTCGCAATCCTTGGGGTCATCGACATTGATGTCTTTCACGATCAGCACATTTACACCGTACGACTTCCAAAGGCGAACTTTCATGCGTTGATACCCGTTTTTTATTCCAGTTCGCGATATCAACACAACATTTCTGGCGCCTCGAAGTATCAGCCAGTTGGTTAACTCTAAACCAAATCCACCTAAACCTCCTAGTATAATGTAATTTTTATTTCTGAGACAGTAATAGCGACGATATGCAAAAATGGGCTTGTCTGAAGGTTTATCCGGTTCTTGTATATTTATAATTATCTAAAAAATATTTATATGTTTAAAATTCATGTTATATGTGTAAAACGGGTTTCCGTTATAGGCTTCTATTGTGAATAATTCTCTGTGAGCTACTATTAATCAATACTAGCATACCTTTCCCATATGTTTTCCACTTGCCATGTACCTAAAGGCTTCTTCGATTTCTGTTTTCTGAAAAATTTTTGCTTGAATTGGTTGGATGGTTCCATCTCTAAGACCATCGGCTACCATTTTGTACACTAGTGATTTATACTTGTGATTGCTACCAAACAGTTGGTCGTATAAAACGCCATGGAATGAAATACCTTTATGAAACAGAGAAATATCTAGAGGATTGTTAGAAATAAGGTCAAATTTGCCAATCTCCAGAAATTGACCATTTTGAGCTAAACAACGAACAGATGCGATTAACTTTTCATCCGACAATGAATTTAACACGATATCAACGCCGCGACCATTCGTTTCTCGCATTATCATTTGTTCAAAGCTGGTGTCCCTTGAATTTCCAATATGATTCTCCAGAATGGTCGGAAATATCTTCTTAATAAAGTTCCGTTTGTCGTTTGTACCCACAGTGGTAAACACTTCACATCCTTCTTTGAGAGCGAGGTGAATGGCTGCTTGTCCAACGCCGCCAGTACCAGAGTGTATAAGTATCTTTTTGCCTTTTCTTATTTTTCCAAGAATGTACAAGGCTAAGTAAACTGTACTGTATACGCATGGAACTGTCGCCGCTGCTTCAAATGTCCATGCATCAGGTATCTTCCAGTAAAACTCTTTTCTTTTTTGAACAACGTTTGATATACAGCTAGAAAGAATAATCTTAGTTTTGTTTCAATTCTATCGTATTACGCAATATGGTTATCTTTTGAAGCATTATTTACTCTATATCACAGACTCCCATTACACGTTGCCCATCAGTATCGAATCCGACATACTCCAGTCCAAAGGGTATATTTA
>NW_011964416.1:0-4397 GCF_000949405.1 Vollenhovia emeryi
GACTTTCCACGTGAAGCGAGATCCACTCCACACCACTGACATAGGGTGGGTAGGGTTATTTTTAACGAAGTGGAGCCCCCCCGAAGGGGCTGTCTTCACGCATACATTTTTCCATCTACATTTGGTGGAGGGGAGTGACTTATATGTAGGTAGAAAAATGTATGCGTGGAGACAGTATGTTCCGCCCCCCCTTCGGGGGGGCTTCACCTCGTTAAAAATAACCCTACCCATCCTATGTCAGAGGTGTGGAGTGGATCTCGCTTCACGTGGAAAGTTGCAAACCCATGTGAAACAGTACAACGGCAGAAGTACATGCGTGGAGACAGTATGTTCCGCATGACAGATTTTCTAACACTAAAAGTTGTCAACTTTAACAATTAATATCTCGCTTCGCAGGGCAGAGCGACGATTTTGTCTCAGGAAAAAGTTGTTCCTCGTTGAAAAACGCGTCGACTAAGACCAATTTGATTGATTTTGGAGGTGGAGCAGCTATACTGAAGAAGAAAGAAGGAAAACCATATATTTATTATTTGTATCCTTTCTCAGCCTGTATCTCCGAAACTATTTGAGTCCGGCCCTTATATATATATATGAAATGACTCGGGAAGACATCCCCAACAACATATTTAAAAATAAAGCAAATCGGGGAGGAGGCCCCTTTTATGCATAATTACCGTTTGATTTTTTAAGAAATATAACAATTTTTAATCAAAAACTAATACTAAAGCAACTAGTTTGTATAAATATCCGTTGTTATATTTGGCGCAATTTGTTGATATCATTACTTTTGTAGAGAAGATAATTTTGTAGAGAAGATATTTTTGTAGAGAATATACTTTTGCAAAGAAGATAGAGCAACAAAATATATTCGGTTGAATTGGAGCTTATACTTGGTGCTTTTTTTTACCTTTTTTTAAAAAGGTAAGTTTTTTATGTATGTATCTACAAGGACATATCGATTGGTTGAAAATTCACTGAACTACATTCCACGGCGCTCAAAATTTTGCGTTTTGAGAAAAACGCGTTTAAAGTTTACGGTAGAGAAAAGTAGTGTAGGGGATTTACGGCTAATGTAAGCTTAGTCTGCGATGCCAGGGCCGTATAATAAGCCTTCCTCCTCTGCAAACTCATCCATTTTAGCCGCTAGTTCCTGTTTTTTTAGCTGTCCTGACCTTTTTTGATGTGCTTTGGGTGCGGCGGTTCTGCCTGTCCACGCGGTGTTTGTCGCATTCGTCAGCGAATTGTTTGCAATGCAGACCGATTTGCAGTTACATATCATTCATAACTTCTAACGTGAATGTATAGCCATCGTTGAACATGCCTCCGGCCAAATAAGCGGCAATTTGTATAATTTTCGAGCCGCAGTTTAGATGCTTGGGGGTCAAGCGCCATACGGTTGGCTTGTGGACGTTACTTTTTCAAAAACAGCCGTTGCACAAGCACAAATTGGTTTCTCTCGTCAGTAGTGCCTTCTAGTGTCAAAATAGCAAGTCTATTTAGCCAAGGGACCGAAAGGTAAATCGTTCACGTGCGCGGTCGTATACCTGCGCTCGGCGTCGTTTGGAGCGCGTCACTTTAATGACTCCGTAGGGACATTTAGACTTCGAATTTCAACTCACGGCTTTGGGAACATATTCTCCAGATGTTAAATGAATTTTCTAAGCAATAAAAAAAATATGAAAAAAATGACCGTTTACTTGACCATCCCCCCTTAAGAACGCTTGCTTAGCTTCCGCGAATGCCTTTTCACAGTCTTTTGACCAAGTAAAAGTAATGTTCTTTTGTAACAACTTGTTTAATGGGAAAACAATCCGACTCAAATTTTTGATGAACCTACCGTAATAGTTTATTAAACCTAAGAAACTACGCAATTCTGTAACGTTTTGTGGTCTTCTCATTTGGCGAATTGCCTTCATCTTTTCGGAACATTTGTGTACACCGTTTTTGTCTATAATATAACCACAATACTGTACCCGATCTTTCGCAAATTCGCTTTTACCAAAGTTGATCTTCACATGATGCTTCTGTAATCGACTTAACACCTCCTTTAGCTTTTGCCAATGTTCCTGCTTGCTCTTACTGCCAATTCGGATGTCGTCTAGATACACCACTACGCCTGGTATATCATGTAATATCATTTCTATGGTTCTTTGCTAGATTGCCGGCGCGCTCGCGATTCCGTACATGAGTCTTTTACATTTGTACAATCCTCTATGGGTATTTAGCATTAATAATTCACAATCTTCTTTCCTAACTTCGAGTTGTAAATATGCGTTTTGAAGGTCGATCTTTGAGAAAATTGTACATCCTTCCATTGAAGTAAATAGTTCATTTGTTGTCGGCAATGGATGTTCGTCTACAATTAAATTTGGGTTCAACGTCACACTAAAGTCTCCGCAAATTCTAACTTGATTATTTTTCTTTAATACGGGAACGATGGGGGTTGCCCATCTAGAGACGTTAACCTTCTCTAAGACACCTTCATTACATAAGCGATCTAATTCTTTATCAATCATTTGAACCAATTTGAAAGGAACTGTTCGTGCTTTGTGGAAAACGGGACGTGCGCCTTCCTTCAAATTCAGTTCCGCATGTAAACCTTTGATCTTTGAGCTTTTCGGATCTAAATTTGCTTCGTAATCCTTAATGAGTAACGCAACTTGTGAATTTATTGTACTTTCAATCGTATTTATTGAAACGCATTTTTGATAAACTTCTGCAATTTTAGGCATATTCTGTAATCTGTAACTCCATTCCCGCCCCAATAGCGGTTTACACTCACCCGGCGTCAAAAATAAGTCTAAAGATATTTGCTTATCTCTACTTTTCACATTTACTTCTACACGACCCAGTGACAACTTTAGATCCGATTTACGAATGGTCAGACCTGGAAATATTTTTCGCGCGTTTACTGTGCCAATGACCGATACCGCAGCTCCTGTGTCGATCTCAAATTCTACGGATCGATCGTTTACCTGAAGAGTCGTTTTAATTTTTTCTCGGGCCTTATTGTGGTCCCCACTGAGATTCAAGACTTCGTCAAGGTGGTTTGTTGATTGCTTTGCTTGGAAACACACCCGTTGCAGATGGCCTGCCTTCCCACAAGCGTTGCATCGTACATTTTGGTTTAGGGTGCATTTGGATGCCAAATCTTTTCCGCATCTGTAACATTTAGGTTTAAAATTAGAACTTAAATTATTTGTCTTGGGTGCCTGACTTTTCGGAACCAACGCTGAACTGCCTGCGGCTTCTTGTTTCTTAGGATTCTTCTTGTACTGGGATTTCTTCACCGCTACTATGTTGATGCTGGCTGAATCTCCCTGGAGTTCCAACATCCCTTTTTCTGACAATTCCATTGTCGTTGCTATCTTCAATGCTTTATCCAGATTTAAATCTTGAATTTCCAAAAGTCTTGCTTGTGTTCTTTTGCATGACAAGCCGAAAACGAGTTGATTTCGTAAAGCTGTAGGCAGGTAGTTCCCGAAATTGCAATTGATGCTTAACTTCCGAAGAGCTGCCATGAAATCTTTGACTTCTTCCCCTTCCTTTTGTTTCCTTTGGTGGAACTTAAAGTTTTCTGCTATTTCCAAAGGCACAGGAGCGTAAAATTCCTTTAGAATTCCTTTTAGATTTTCGTACGGCTTAGCGAATGGATCGTCAGGTGCAAGACGATCGCATAAGATGTCGAATGATGTAGCGCCCACATAATGTAAGAAGTACGGCACTCTATCCTCTCCCGTAATTCCGAAAATTGAAAAAGCACCTTCAAGGCGTTGTTTCCATCGGTCCCAATTCTTTGTAAGGTCGAAAGGCTCGATAGAGAAGGTACCTGGTACTACTTTTCGGTCTGCTTCGTTCGTAGCCATCTTGTGCGTTGTGGACGTTTCCGACGTAACCGCTAAACGTCTCGTTACCAAGAAAATACTGATTTTGGTGATCCTCGTCGCCAGTTGTTGTATTCCTTCCTTCAGCGGAGGGATCTCAAAGGGTTCTTTGATACAGGGCTCACAAGATGGTCTGATTTAAGGCAGTCTTTATTGTTTCTTACGGAAAAATATCTCGTTACACTCGCTACTACTGGCGATCGGGAAAGAAGTGCAGAGCGCGTGCGAGGCCACACGGAACGCGCGTTCCCACACACGAGAGCCCTCTACCGTTCGCAATACCTCAGGCGGGACATATAAACTCGCTACTCAACAAAAACCAATACCTCAACGAAGATATATCGTGTTCTATCAAAAGTAAGATAATTGATGCAGGAGGAGGACGGCACTTGAAAATGACTCGCACACTTCTACACGAGCCATCGGACGTGCCCCACAAATAAAATATATCATAAGGAGCATAGAATTATTAAGAAATAACTCAAATGGCACCCATTCAAAATATAAGTCAAC
>NW_011964417.1:0-4397 GCF_000949405.1 Vollenhovia emeryi
ATCATGGGTCTCACCACACCGGTAACACCTCCCTGTCTACCGTTCCGGGGCATGTCGCCCTCACGTGCCCCCTCTCGAGGCATTTATGGCACCGCATAGGGCGCGCCTCGAGAGGGTCCACGCGGGCCGTCCCCCAGCCGACCCGGATCCTCCTTTCCCGGGTCAGCTCCCTCGCCGCGGTGAGGGGCAGGCGCAGCCAGAGGCCGTGACTGCCTCCGGCGGCCGGCTGCAGCGCTTCGCACTGCACGTCGGAGGCGCCGCAATGCCCGGCCTCCGCGACCCACCCCTTCACCTCTTCGATGCCCAAGGAGTCGTCGAGGTCGCTCAGGCGCACCTCGGGTATCCTCCTTGGGCGGTCCGCCCGCGTTCCTTCCTCCCCGAGGAAGACCCGCCTGATGTGACCCGCGAGGGCGTCCGCCTTTTCGGCGTGGCCCTCCCCCAGACACCTCTATGATCTTGGCACCGGTGGCCGCGGATCTGATGTTGACCCGGCCCTCGATGCCAAGATCCTTCAGGCTGACCTCCCGCCGCAGTCTGACCATGGCCTCACGGTAGTCCCCGTTGGGACGCGTGAGGACCACGACCGACGTGCGCGGGAGCCTCTGCCTAGGGGCCCTTTTGGGCGCTCCGCCGGCTTGTCCCTTCGCCGGAGAGCCGGGGGCAGCCGCCTTAGGGGCTCCCTTGGCCGTCTTTTTTTCCGCGGCCCTGCTCCTTCTCCCAAGAACCACCGCGTACGACTCCGCGTCCGCGGCGGGCTGGGAGGGCCCGGCGTTCCCCTTCTTGGGGGGGCCCGCCTCCTTCATCTCCTGCGTCTGCTGCGAGAGAGGGGCCTTCTTCTTCTTCTTCCTCTTCTTGTTCTTGGCCCCCTCGCCCGCAACATTCGCAGCCTTCCCTGGGGGGTCTATCCTACCCCCTGATCCGACCTTCTGGTCGGCCCCGGGAACCGGGTGGTCCCTCGTGGCGCCCCCTCCTCCCTTTCGAGGGTTGGAGGGGATCGCCGCAGGGCCACTATTACGGGCCCCGCCGTCGACCAGGGTCTGGAGAAGATTCTCCACCCTTTGGAGCCTCCGATCGGTCCACTTCTTGTACCGATCGAAGGACTCTCCAATCTTCCTGTCCACCATCCCCTCCACGGTCTCCTCCTTCCTCGGAGGGGACTTCCCCGTTTTCTGCGGGGTGTGGGGGGACGGAGGAGAGGGGTTTTTCGCGGGGGTTTGAGCAGTTTTGGTCCTCTTCCTAGAAGAGGACCTCTCCTTCTCCCTCGCCCGCGATCTCTCCCTCACCGAGGTTGAGGCCCGGGACGTGCCAGCCGCTCTTGGCGTGACCACGTCCCAGGTCTTCTTCTCCGGGGGCGGAGAATCCGCTACCTTCTCGGGGGGAGGAGGATCCATCGGCAACCCGGCGTCGGCTACCTCCGGCATCTCCTCCCCCCTTACACCCTCCTCCGGCGGGGTGGCGTGCCGTCCCGCCGGTGGGGGGCCGAGGGGGGGCGGCATCTTCTCCCGGTCCCCAGCCTCTTTCTCTCGTCACGATCTTAAACACCTCGGTGGTCCAATTTGGCGTATAACCCTTCTCGAATATCGTCTTGTATCTGCTAACGCGTACCGCGTCGCCCACTTTGAACCTTGCCGGACCGGCGATTTTTACGTAGCTGTACACCATTTTCAGGAGCCTGTCGGCAACCGCGGGGGTGACGTCGACGGGCCGCATGCCGATGGTGCGACGCTTGCGCGCGTTTACTCTGTGACGAGTCGCGGCAATAAATCCGTCCACTTGTAACTTCCATTGAGTGTAAACATCTTCCACATGGCGTTCTTCAACGTGCGATTGAACCGCTCGACGACTGACGCTTTCATTATGGAATACGTGCAATAGAGATTGATGTTTTGTTTCTTCAAAAGTCGTTGCACGTAGGTGTTGTAAAATTCCTTCCCCATATCAGTTTGTAGGTTTTTCGGACATCTTTCGCTCTCCCGAATTATCTCGGCGATAGCGTCAGCCGTCTCGCTTCCGCCTTTAGTCTTGAGGGGCACGGCCCACGCGTGCTTGCTCAACACATCGATGACCGTAAGTATGTAGTGGTAGCCTCTGTTGAAACGTGAGTACGCCTGCATGTCAACGAGGTCGGCTTGCCACAGATCATCGTATCCTCGAACTATGACGTGTCTCCGAGGAAAATTCTTTCTCGCCGGAGCATGCAGCTCCTCGACGAGTCTTCGCTTCTCGGAATCGTTACGTCCACTCGATTTTGACGGTCTCATGTCTCGATGGTGTGATCGTTGACGTAATGGTATGCGCGAAAAGAGTATCGTGCGATATATGTTTTCTAACAGCTCCGAAATACAGACCCGTTTTCCGAAATACAGACTCGTTACCGAAATACAGACCTGTTTACAGACCCGTTTTCGAAATACATACCCGTTTACAGACCCGTTTTCCGAAATACAGACTCGTTACCGAAATACAGACCTGTTTACAGACCCGTTTTCGAAATACATACCCGTTTACAGACCCGTTTTCGAAATACAGACCCGTTTCCGAAATACAGACCCGTTTTCCGAAATACAGACCCGTTACTGAAATACAGACCTGTTTTCCGACATACAGACCCGTTTTCGAAATACAGACCCGTTTACAGACCCGTTTTCCAAAATACAGACATGTTTCCGATTCGCCGATACTCGAGTTAATTTACAATAAAACCGGCCTCACGAAGTTCCTCGATAATGGACAGCATCTCGTTGTCATGCGCGTTGTGACCGGCTCGGCGCGAAGCGTCGAGCAATCGTAAGCGGTCCACAAGCTCATAGGGATCATTCCAGTGCACGTAATCAATCGCATTGTTGTTTAGCGTCATAGCGCGAGGTAATCCTTTTCCAGATTTCTTCTTGGACCGGGTCTTTATTCCTTCGTCCGACACTAACGGTGTGATTATATGGTTGTATTTGTACCCCTGAGTACCAAGTTTTTGACCTTTCACGTTGTAATTGCGCTTGTACACATTTGTTGCCAGAAGTATACTCTTGTACTTTTGTAGATCCTCCATCGTGTACTTCTCATCTTCGGGAAGTCTCTTGAAAATCAGCTCGTAAAGACCGGGCGTGCCTTTGTATCGCACGCCATCGAGAATTATATTATCATCGCTGTCCACGTCGAACCGTTTACTACCGAGCCTCATTCCATCATTGTCGAGATGAACACCGTATACGAAATCTATGTTGCTCTTTACACGTATGGCGTTATACGTAAAATCTATATCACTGTATGTACTGCACCTTTTGGTATGCGGTCCGCGTAGAACGCCTCAATATATTTTTGGCTCAGCGGACCCAGGTGCGTCTGCAACGCTGGTTGATCCTGTCGCGTTTGTATCTCGCGTTGAACGGCTGTCGGGAGCGAATCCTCCGTGGTTTGGAAAAGATCTTCGGATTCAAAAGGTTCGTCGATCTGTGTGGCCACCGCCTCCACCGTTGCTGGATGTATGGCGCGCGGTGTGAATGTTATCAACGGTGCTTCCAGTGTACTCGATGCATCGTATGATTTATACTGTTTTGACTCGATCGGCGAGTGAACTGGTGAGACTCGACGCTTCTTTACATTTTTCAGTATCGCATCCTTTTCACGCTTACGACCGTACAACGTTTCAATCTCTATGTCGTCGATCGGCTCGTCTTTAATCGCGCGCACCCCGCTGGAGTTGTCAACGACTTTTTGCAACGGCTCAATGATTGGCTTAAAATGAGTCTTCACAGCAATATCATCCTCGATGTTACTGGTCTTCAAAGCGCGATATTTCTTGCGAATTGATTCACTCGTTTTTTAATCTCTCTCGCAATCTTTTCACGCTTGTTAATATCATCGCTCTCAGCCATGCTGACCGCTCACTTTTCACTCAACGGAATACAGGCAACGACTAACCGTTTTGCGGTACAGCAAACATGTTAAATCCCTTTCTGTATCGCCCATTTTTGAGCGCACTGTCCTTGTCTAACACTAGGAAACCGTATTTGTCTAGCCAGCAACTGCCACACAATGCGCAGAAATCATCATACGACATGTCGGTATTCACATGATCATATACTTCTATATAATATAAGTATCTATAAAAACCTCTTAATATAAAATAATCCTTATACAATATAGTTTCATTATTTTAACATCTTAACACAAAAAATAACATATGAAAAATACCCGCCGTATCTATCGACGTCGTCGTCGGTGTCGGTGTCGGTGTCGATGTCGGTGTCGGTGTCGGTGTCGGCGACGGCGACGGCGACCGCGATGGCGATGGCGACGGCGACGGCGATGGTAATGATCATTGTAAACGTGTTTCAAATTGGTGCCGTCCTGTTTGAACAGGATTAGCAGGTTCGCGTTGTCGCGTATAAGATTCGGTA
>NW_011964418.1:0-4398 GCF_000949405.1 Vollenhovia emeryi
GCGGAGGTGAGAGCGCGAACAATTTTTACGACATACACACACACACATACATTTTTTTAAAAATTGTTTTTTTGAGTTTTTAAAACATTTTAAACCCATTGGCAATGAAAACTGGAAAAAAATTTTTCGCATCGAAACAAAGCTTCCTCTATGAGGAAGCAAAAAGAGGCCTATAATGACGCCTCTACCTATTTCGACCAGCACTTACCGCTGCAGCCATCTATCGAAAAACGGCGGAAGCAAAGTTGTACACCCAATAAATAAAAACTGTAATTTTTTTCAAAACTAGGAAAACCGCGGAGACCACTTTATTCCTCTATTAACCCCAGACGTCGACTGTAAAAATTAAAGCTAAAAATAAATCTCGACACTCACCATGATTCTGTACTTCTCCTTGCAAGCGTACTCGGTCTCATCCACGTCGTTGTAACAGTCGCTCTTGTAATCCTCGGGTATCTGGCGGCCCTCGAATTGGCAGAGCCTGGAGAGCGGTCTCGCCTTGACCAGCATCTTTTCGAAACCGATCGGCTTGTGTTGCGGACAATAGAACACGTCCGGGGTATTCTTGTCGAAGACGATGCTTTTGCGCATTATGTCACCGCATTGCACCGCCACGAGCAGCATCTATGACGTACATAATACGGCGACGTGTCTAAAAATCTTCCTTCTGAGATAACGTGTGTGTGTTTACGAAGAATTGAAATAAACAATTACTTTAATATCGAAATAAAAATAAAAAAGTCAATTCAGTGAAGTTTCATTGTAAAATTAAACGAACTAATGATCGGTCCAGACAAGCTGATAGAAAAATTTATGCTATATATTTTGCAATCATTTAACACAAAATTATTTAATGGAAGGAAAGGCTGTTCTAATTTTACGTCAGGAGGTTTCTTCCGTTTCCTCGTTACGGCAATTAGCTGAAGTTAATTTATGTGCGATTTCGGTTAATTAACGTTGTATCATTATTTGACGGCAGAAAATTTTCGCGCCGACGACGTGCGCGCGGAGATCGGCTTCCGGGAGTGAGAAGTACAGGAAAGTGCACAGCGCGAGTCCCCGTAACTGATGAAAGTCCGCGGCCACTTACAGCGAGTGCGACGAGCAGGCTGCAGACGTAAGTGTTCCCTGCAAGAGCAAAAAGGTGAGTCAGCGTGGAAAAATCAACTGCGCAACGTGGTGCACCGTCACAGAAAAAAAGCACAGAAAAAAAGGATAGAGAAAGGATCTGGATATTTACCGGTGGCGATATCTGCACCTTGCGCAAGTGTAAACGTCGCAATTCTGACGTCAAAGACGCGCGTACGCCGAGGATGAAAACGCGATATCGAGGCGATAATCCTAACTCTTAGCATGTTCCCCTCTTTTCACTAAACCGTACACGGAGAGAATTTTCTCTCTTAAACCTTACCCTGAAAATCATGTGATCGTGGGATGAGATACATTTTAAATGTATGGTAAAATTTCAAAAAACTACTCTTACTAGTAAAATGTATGATATACTCGTACATTTAAAAAACTATCTTATTAAGGCCCGGGTTCACAGTGGCTACCCAGTGAGAAATGATTCGTCGATCGACGTCGAAATGATGTCGAATCGATGCCAATTCGATGGTGTCGATGTCGATTCGACGTCGTTTCGACGTCGATCGACGAATCATTTCTCACTGGGTAGTTAGCTTAACCAGTTGTTAAGTAGTGATACCAACCACTGACACAAAATTCGGTAAGCTATTTACAAGGTTATATAATGTATATATACACTATATGTTGTACATATACATCAATATATCAATCACAAATATATCAAATATATATGTATATTTTTTAAGCTTATTTGCGAAAATGCAACGTGTCAAAATCTAACCTTGAATTCGGTAAGCTATTTACAAGGTTAGATTTTGACAAGTCGCATTTTCGCAAATAAGCTTAAAAAATATACATATACATATATTTAATCACTGAAATAATTAAATTCCAGTTTCATCCTCATTATTACGATACCTCATCGCATAATAAAAATGGATATGAAAATAAACCGTATACGAGCACCAAATTTTTGTCAAGCTGAAAAACTAGCACTAGTATCATTAATAAAAAAATACAAATTGATAATAGAAAATAAGCGGACTGATGCTGTGAGTGTTAAAGAAAAAGAAGAGGCTTGGCTAAAGATATTGGACGAGTATAATCAGCAAAGCATCAACTGTCGCCCTCGCGAATTAGGAAACATAAAAAATTTCTGGATTAATGCTAAAATGGACACCAATTATTTCAGTGTAAATAGCTTACCGAATTTTGTGTCAGTGGTTGGTATCACTACTTAACAACTGGTTAAGCTAACTAGCCACTGTGAACCCGGGCCTAACGCAGGTAGATTTCTAGGTGTTCTCGCAGCAAAAAATTGTCACTATTTTGTGTATCTGTTAGAAATTGTTTGTAGTCTACAAAATTTACAGCAACAACATTCTAGTAATACCTTCTGGAAAGTTTAGGTTTCATGATTAAATATTAATCATAAAATCACAGAAAGATTTTCTTCCTAACATTTGCTAACAGTTCGGATAGAAATTCTATTCCTGTTTCGCATTTAAATTGATTAAGCACAAAATACGTGCGATTTCGCAATATTGGCTATAATATTTATTTATAGGTATATCTCGGTTACCTTTTCGTACTTAAAAAATTGTTGCTGATTAATTTTTCATTTGCACAAGATCAATTTTCTTAGTAAATTTTAAAAAAAATTCTAGTAACACAATATATTGGTGCAATACCCTAGTGAAAAAAATTTCTATAAATAACAACCAAAAAATGACTTGAAATATTGTAGAAATTTTTATATCTTCGTTAAAACATAAATTTTTTTGTGAAAATATCTACAAAATAGCAATGTTCTCAAATCAAGAAAGTATTGCAAGTAGTATTTCCTGAAAATGTACAATTTTGTAAAAATTAGTACAAAACTTTACTGGTTTAAAAATTTTGGGAAACAGCAAAATCCTAAAGAATGAAATCATCTGCGTACTTGTGGAATATTACAAAAATTAACAAAAGTGTTCCAATTCTAGCATTTTTATGTTGATTTTCGTAACACTTCAAATATACGTAGAATTTCTTAGATTCTAGCTGGCAGTTATATTCAATTTTTTTTTAGAAATAATGTAAATCTAGTATTCCCAATATTAGTTCAATATTGTAAGATGGACGCCTTTTCTTATATAGTCAATACGTCTGTTTAGCAATATTGGTTTAATATTGCATCAATATTAGAGCAATATTGTTATTACATTGTTAAATATGGCCCGTGCACTTCCAATATAAATCTAATATTGTATAATTATTATCGTGCAATATTTACATTTATTTCATGGTCAATATCGGCTTTACGTTGGACAATATCGGCCAATGCATTTCTAATATAACCAACATTGGACCAATATTTAGCCAATGTTTAGCCAATGGCACTGTGCTACTAGGGAACTCTCATAAAATTCTTCGAATGCCGTGTTGTCCCACGATTACACGATTTTCAGGATAAATTTTAAGAAAAAATTCTCTCCGTGTAAGTATCGCAATAAATGGGTTTTTAAATGATCCTTCAATCAATTACTTGGATATAACTTTGTTGGTTTTTAGTCAATTCACTAATAACTCGCTGGTTAAAGACCAGCAAATTATTCAAGTAATTAACTCAACATGATTTCTTCCTCGAATTACGTAAGATATCCCGCCGTGACACTCCTCACGCAACTCGTTCACGATTTGTTCGCAAAACCCGCCGGACATCCGTTAACCCAGGATTCTAATTTAGATAATTTCCCGCAGTCGCAGAGTCGTAATTGCGATCACGATAAGACTCCTCTTTTCTTTTCTCTCCTCGCTGCGCAAGTCGATTAGCGTTTCCATACCTTTCTAGGTCAGCGTTTACTATCTTCTCGCATCGCTCCTGTGTTTTTTTCACGGTCAACGACCAAAGCTCGGCCTCGGAAGGCGTCGTCGCGTGCGAAAGAACACCTCTCTCGGTCCCGACTTCGTGTGACCCAAAATCAGTCGAGTCGCGACGGCTTTTTGACATTATCACGGCCCACGAGACTTTCCCCGTCATTTACGCAACGCGCCACGCGTATATAATATATCCAGGGTCCGCGGGCTGCAGTTGCACTGGCCAACGCATAAATTTGCGTCGCCGAACCGTCGAACAAGTCCCCTCGATCTCTCGGCGTAACGCATACCTCCTTCCGCTCCAAAGAAGGAAACAGTTCGGTCCGATAAATATAAAGAGGGAAGAGATGTTTTCTCGTTCGATCAACAGAATATAATAGAATTGTTGCGCGAACGTAACGTTCAACTACGTACGAGTACACGCCAAGGCGCATCTGCACGTGACATTTTTAC
>NW_011964419.1:0-4400 GCF_000949405.1 Vollenhovia emeryi
TAAGTATTCTCCCCGTGCCCCTCCGCCGATCGTCACGCTCGCCTGTTGCGATCCGGTGGGGGTCACGTGACCTCTTTCTACCAATGGCGTGTTGTGTCTGTTACTGAGCGCGAGCTGATACTGTTTCCATATCTTCAGTATTTACCAAGATTATACGCGCGCGTAACAAAAGCGTACGTATCATTTCCGTACCTCGAGTCAATCCTGAGATCATACGCGTGCGAAAGGAAACCGAATGATACTGTAAAAGATATTATAGTGTTGATCTCAGTATTTTACGGATGATCACAGTACGATGAGTATGAAAATGGGATGATACTCAGAATATCATGTGCTGTTAGGGTACATATACCTGTACCCGGTGCATGTTCAATCAGGCAATCATAAAGAATGTGTGCCTAAAGAGCGGCTCTCCCAGAAGGGGAGGGCCGTCCCGGCCAACCACTGACTATGCGATCTAACGTAAGACCTCAATCTCCTCTGGCTCACCTCCGCCGTTGGCCTTCCGGGCTCGCTCAGCGTCCTCCTTCGCCAACATGACGATCGAACAGAATTTCGAGAAGGCAGCCCACTTCTCCTTACTCGATAGGATCTCCTCCACCACCAGGATCAGCGAGAGTTCCTGGACGCCCAGATCCACAAGCAACTCCTCTCTCTCCATGTCCCAGGCCGGGCATTCAGCCAAGGTGTGTAATGCAGAGTCCTCCGCCATGCCACAATGTGGGCAGGACGGGTCGTTAACCTTGCCAATTCTGTGCAGGAAGACTCCAAAACAACCATGGCCCGTCAGTATCTGGGTGAGGTGGAAGTGAACCCTTCCCCATTGCCGGTCCATCCACAACGACCAAACAGGAACAATGGCTGCTCTCGTCCATCTGCCGGGCAGGTCCTCATTGTCCATGTAAAGTTGCCACTGCCTCATCGTCAGGATGCGCTCCTCGTGCCCGATGTCCAGGATGGCATCCCTGTTCACCAGACCCAGATCCCGCAGGTTGCGTAACCTGCTATACACACGGGCTCTCTCACATGCAACTAGCCCCCACGGGATCTGCCTTGAGATCAGGGTGGCCGCGTCGAACGAGACGGTTCTGTATGCCGCACAGATCCTTAGTGCAACAGATCTCTGTGTCGCGCGAAATAATGCCTGGCTCCTCCTAGAGGCGCACAAGGCCTCCGACCAGATTGGAGCTCCATAAAGAGATGCCACCACATTGGCATAGAGCTTACGCTTATTTTCACGGGGGCCCCGAAGGTTCGGCATTAGGCGACTCAATGCCTTGGTCACCCTGGCGGCCTTGCCACAAACCTGCTTGAAGTGCTCGTTAAACGTTAGACGCGAGTCCAGAATCACCCCCAGATACTTCATCCAAGGGGACACCCTGATCAGACTGTTCCTCACTCGCAGGATAGGCTCCTGAGGGACACGCACTCTCGACCCTCTGAAGAGCACCGTTTTGGTTTTTTCCGGCGCCACCTTCAGACCAAGCGAGTCCAGCCGACGGAGCACCATTGCCACCCAATCATTCACTCGCGAACGCATCACTCCGATAGTCCTGGCGGTCCCCACGATCATTGTATCGTCCGCGTAACAAAACACTGCACAACCGTCCTTCGCTCGTGCCTCCAGGATGTAGTTGAAGGCAATATTCCATAGGAGCGGTCCAAGTACAGAGCCCTGCGGGACCCCGCACGTAATGTCCCTACGAGCAGTTGTACCGTCGCAGGTACCGAATTCTATCGATCTCTGATGGAGGTAGCTATCTATGATTCTCCTAAGGTGTTCCGGAAATCCCTTGCGTTCTAGAGACCACCGGATCGTCCCCCACGGGAGCGAATTAAACGCATTTTTTATATCAAGGCTAACGGCGATCGCGAATCCATTTCTGTCCACACCCTTCCGCACAGCATCTAGTACTGCATCAAGGGCATCCACAGTGGAACAGCCTTCTCTAAATCCGAATTGAAGGGGCGAAAGCCGTGCACTCGCCGACCCGTCCATGTAAGCCTTGAGCCTTGCCACTATGACTCTCTCGAAAGTCTTGCCAACCTCGTCCAATAGGCATATGGGGCGAGCCTTAGCCTGTAGACCAGCCGACTCCTTGGGAATCAGTACGAGCCTGGCCCTCTTCCATCTCCTTAGAAAAACTCCTTCTCTTAGGCAAGCCGTAAAAACCACGGCCAGCCTGTTGGAGGCGATGTCTACGGCTCTCCTCCATACCACTGCACCGACGCCATCCGGACCTGGGGCTGGGTTTGCCTTCTTCCTATCTTGGCGAATCGCTCGGAAGACCTCCAAAGCATCCACGTGGTCCGCTGCCGTAAAGCGCTCTCCATCCCAGTGACGCCAAATTTCCTCCGGGGAGTGAGTCTCCCCTTCCGGGAACAGCGAGTCCATCAGCTCTCCAAGAGTATCGGGGCTCAAGGTCTCCGATAAAGCGGGGGAGGACCTCCGAAGGCGGCCCATTACCATCTTATATGGCAGTCCCCATGGGTCGTCCTCCACTCCAAGAAGGAGTTCCTTCCATGCGTTTGCCTTAGCCTTCTGTATCTCCCTTCTCAGGGCTCTTTTGGCCGCCCGGTAGGCTCGATCCAATTCGTCATCCAAGCTTCCTGATGTCCTCGCCCTCGTGTACCTTCTACGGGCCGCGACGCACGCTCTCCTAGCGGTAGCGACCTCCTCGTTCCACCAGTATGCCGCCTTCTTCGGTGGGCGTGAACCGGTCCTCCTAGCCGCGACGTCGCATGCATCGGAGATCCACGCCCCGATGTCGTCCGCCAAACAATCCGGCGAACGATTAGAATCGAGTCCGGAGCTGATTGTGAGTAGCTCGAACGTAGACGCCAGAAGCTCGGCATCCATACCTTTGATCGACCAGCGAGGGTACGACTTCTTAACACTAATGTTCGCATTATTTACACTATTTACAATTGTGAACGCGATTAGTCTATGGTCGGAGAGCGTCTCCATATCGTGGACAACGCTCCAGTTTCTGATTTTATCCGCGTACTGGGCCGAGGCCCACGTTAGATCAACTATGGAGGTTCCCTGGGGGCGCACGCACGTTGGCCTATTTCCCCTATTGCAAAGGACCAGGTCGTGTTGGTCCGCCCATCCCAAAAGTATCTTCCCCCTACGGTTGTCAACGGGAGACCCCCAATATGCCGATTTGGCGTTAAAGTCCCCACAAACAATGACGGGGCCACGGGCAGCAACCACCGCGTCCGATAACCTGTCAGCAACCTCCAGGAATCTCCCAATGTTAATGTTCGGGGATATATAGACTGATATTACTCTTGTGTCGCCCAGTCTCACACCGATAATATTGTTAGAACGGTGGAACACGACACAGCCAGGCCCTGCAAATTCCGGATTCCACAGTATGGCCGCCGTTGAGTCCAGGCTTGAGACCCAATGGGCACTGTCCGCGGGGACCCGCCATGGCTCGGCAAGACAGCAGGCACCTATTCCGTTTTCCAGCACGTAATGCGTCACTAGATCCTGTGACGCCCTGCAATGGTTGGTATTAACCTGGTAAAACTTAAGAACCATTGACCACTCCGGTGGATCCCATTCTCCGATTACGGGGTTGAGCGCTAGTACAGTTAACCGTACCCAACCTGTGCTCCGGGTTTAGGCCCTTGTCCCGGCATACCACACAGCGTGGGGTAAACGAACACTCCCTCAACGTGTGGCCCTCTCTGCCTGCAGCGTTGCAACCTAGAAACCCGATTTTAGAAGTCTAGTTTAAAGTAGGTTGCAACCTTCTTACTAAAACTTACACTGAATTTTCTCTTAAAATTTATGCTGAGAATTGAAGAAGCTTTTTGAAATTTTATCGTACATTTTACTAGTAATTGTAGATATATACGGAATATAATGTGTAGTAAAATTTCACGAAACTCATACAGTTCTACGAAATGCCGATATTGTCCCACGATTACATGATTTTCAGAGTAAGTTTTGAGAAAAAATTCTCTCCGTGTACAAGTATACAAGTATGCATATATATGATATGAAAGCATACGAAAGCATTTAATTACATTGATATGATGTTACAACACAAAGTAAATAATGTAATATTGATATTTAAATATTGTGTATATTGTATATTGTTTCCAAATTTACATAAAGTACAAACTTATGAAAACCGGAAAAACACAAGTAGTCCCCAGATAGCACATGGACGTCCACAGGATGTCCGATGGACGGCCGCATCTGGACATTCGGACGTCCAAAGTACGTCCATTTATGGCCCGTAGGATGTCCATTGGACGCCCATGGGATGTCCAAAAGACACTGCTTTAGAGATCCATAGGACGTCCAAAATACATCCAACTTTGGATCTATTTTGGACCTGTTTTGGACCTATAACGGACGTGTTTTTGACAAATGTGTACCC
>NW_011964420.1:0-1006 GCF_000949405.1 Vollenhovia emeryi
TGTGCTTCGTTCGCTGCATTTCCTTTTCCTGAGATGAGATCACAATTGCACCTTGATTGTCTTCATGCAATATTATTGGCTCGTCGGGGGCTTCTCCAATTTCCGCTAACAAACCTCGCAGCCACATGATTTCGCATGTCGCCAAGCACAATGACACGTATTCAGCTTCAGTGGACGACAGTGTAACACAAGTCTGCTTTCTTGTCATCCAAATCACAGTTGCGCCAAACATTTTTATTACATTGCCAGAGACCGATTTTCGATCGTTTATATCGCCGGCCCAATCCGCGTCCGCATATCCAGTCAACACGACCGAATTCCTTCCATAGCGATATTCCAGCCTCAGGTCAATTGCTCCTCTGATGTATCGGAGCATCCGCTTCGCTGCCTTCCAATGCTCTTCAGTTGCACATGATTGGAATTGACTGAAATAATTCACTGCCGCTGACAAGTCTGGACGAGTCGTACAAGCGGCATACATCAGGCAGCCAATCAACTCGCGGTACGGTTTGTCCGTGAGATCAGCATCCGCCTTCCTCTTCAACTTCATTTGGCATTCCATGGGGGTCGAACTGGGATTACAATCAGTCATTCCAAAACGTTGTAATACGTCCTCCAAATAGCCGCGTTGGTTGATTCTCAAGATTCCATGGCTCCGGTCACGTTCGATGTTGATACCAAGAAAGCTTCTTGTTTCGCCCATGTCACGCATTTCAAATTCCTTTGACACCAACTGTTTGATCTTAAGAATCTCCCTGATGTTTTCACCCAATATAATGAGATCGTCCACGTATAACAGCAGGTACACTCTTTCTTCTCCATTGCCACGGAAATATAAGCAATGATCATATTCCGAGCGAACAAAACCACTCTTAAGCATGAAACCATGGAATCGCTCATTCCATACACGGGACGCTTGCTTTAATCCGTACAGTGATTTGTTTAGTTTACAAACCAAATCACCCCGCACGAATCCATCTGGCTGTTCCATATAAATATCCTCTTC
>NW_011964420.1:3068-4401 GCF_000949405.1 Vollenhovia emeryi
AACGTATACAGCTTGCCATTGCGCCTACCGACGGCCACCTCCGAATTTTCCTTGGTAATGCGGACCACACCATCATCGAAAATTACTCGACATCCAGCGCTCTCCAAACGACTTACAGAGAGCAAATTATATTTGAGATTTTCGATATACAAAACATTCGTGAGCGTACACTGGCGCTCGATGTCGTCGACGATAATAGTTCCCAGAATCGTACCACATTTCGTTGCTGTGATCGACGTACCATTCTTCGCAACACCAATGATGACCGGATCGTTCAAATTCCACAGCTCGTTGAATAATGATTCATCATTCGCCATGTGTTCTGAAGCACCTGAGTCAACAATGAAACGTATTGTCGTCTGCATTCCAGACTGTAGCGCAAAATCACCAGCATCAGCAACGAACACTACACCATTCCCATCGTCTGTGTTCGATGCGCAACTCGCATTTACTTTATGATGACGCTGCTTTGACTTCCCGCTACCATTGTTGTTCGATGATCCATTATTCGAGTTTTGCTTATTCAATTTCGGACATGCGTCCCTTCGATGACCTGGCTTTTTGCAGAAATAGCACTTAAATTTCTTCGTATTACCATCGCCATACATGGCGACATTGTCTGAAGCAATATTCGGACGACCTCTCGATGTCTTGCTTTCTTCATCCAACAGGCGCGAACGCACCAATTCCATCGTCAATTTTGATGGTTCTATCGTCTCCAATGCTGTAACCACCATGTCGTATCGCTTCGGCAACGTAATCATGAGCGAGACAACCAGCATTCGATCATTCGTCTCGGCGCCGCATGCCTTCAATTCGCGTACCAATTTGTCGAACGCAAGGAAATGTGTGGTTAGGTTGTCAGAATCTGAGCAGCGCATGGTCAACATGCGCTTCCTGACACCAATTTCGGTCGCTACACTTGCTCGTTCGAAAATTGCTCTCAATGATTTTATCATTGCAAACGCTGTCGATCGGTCTTTCAGATATTCCAAATGTGAATCCGCAACACGTCGAGTGATGTGTGTCTTGCACATCCGATCCTCCTTCCAGATTTTTTCGACGTTCGCACCGGTCACATTTACCGCTACGGCGGCATCCTCTTCCAGCCATTTCTCGATACCCTTTTCCTCCAAGGTAATCTTCAGTCGAAAATACCAGTTGTCGAACTCACGTCCTTCGAATTGTTTAAAGGTAAACTTTTCCTCATCAGCCATCTCGATTTGTGAGAAGAAATACACACACAATTCCGAAAAACTTATTCAATTGGCCCAACTAAACATTTATGTTTTGCAATGTTTCGCACCAATTCACACTGCTGGGCCCATAACCT
>NW_011964421.1:0-4401 GCF_000949405.1 Vollenhovia emeryi
TCTGGCGTGCATCCGATCCCCGAGTCTCTCGCCGCAAAGTCCTCTCAGCCCTGCTTCCAACCGCAGCGGTCCAGCGAGCTCTCCCAAAAGAGAATCGCTAACACTTTTTGGTCCTTCGAGCCGGATGCGGCGAGACTCTCGGACGGATTAGCTCAACCACGCAGCGATCACGTGATCGGCGGCGCGCACAGATACGGTCCTACGCATCGACCAAGTGATCTCACGGCCCTTTCGCGTGATCAGTGGCGCGCACATACACGGCTTTCCGCAGTGTTCCGTGATTTCACGATCCTCTCGCGTGAATCTCATCGCTAATTTTATATCTCTCTCCTCGAACTATACTTCTCAACCTCTCACGCTCTCTCGCCATGGCGGACGAGACGAAGACTGGCAAGACGGACCGCTCGAAAACCCCTGTGTTGGAGCTGCCTCCAGGAGACCGCACGTCGGGAAGGACGACGTCTCCTGCCCGGCTTCCGACGGAGCTCGCGCTCAAGGTGCAGACGCAGATGGGCCGGATTGCTGCACTCAGGGAGTTCACCGAATCCCTGCCGGATGTCCCAGCGGAGACATCAAACGAGGAGGTCTCGCAGATCCAGCAGCTGATCGAGGAGACTCACAAGGCGTTCGTAAAGGAGCACGCCTACTTCGAGGTGTCATGGCCTACGACGCTTACTCACCATGAGTACTTCGGCGAGAACGCTCACCAGGCTGAGTTGCGATGCTACATGCAGGCGCGACGAGTCATCGGCGTGCTTCGCCACGCATTGGCAGCCGTTCAGCCCGCTCAACCACAGACCAGCTCATCGACCGGCGAGAACAGACAGCCGCTCTCACGCTTGCCGGACATCTCACTCCCCAAGTTCACCGGGGAGTATGCCGCATGGCCGGCGTTCAGAGATCTCTTCACCAGTCTGATCATGGAGAACGAGCAGCTCACGAACGTCGAGAGACTTCACTACCTCCGTTCGTCGGTGGAAGGCGCGCCAGCCCAGCTGATCGCAGGATTCATCATGGCAGGAGACTCGCTCACGCCGTCCTGGGAGTTACTCAAGGACAGGTACGAGAACAAACGTCTACTCATTCACGCCTGCCTTGATAAACTGTTCGCCAGCTCAACCCCAGTGCCAAGGAAGGCGGCGTCCTTGGATCGACTGGTCTCGGGAGTCAGAGAAGCACTCAAGGGACTGGAGGCCCTCGAGGTAACGGACAAGCTCGGAGATTCCGCGGTGGTGTATCACGTCACGCGACTCCTGGATCGCGTGACACGAGAACAGTGGGAGAACGCTGTTGGTGCCACACGCGACTACCCCACGTTCGAGACACTCGAGGAGTTTTTGACGACCAAGAGACGGGCGCTCGAGCGGATCGAGGCTACGACTCATCCTGGTCCCAGCTCAGCACCCTCACCACCAAAGAGGGCTCATCAGGCAATCCAGCAGAGCGACTCATCGTACCCGTGCGACTGTTGCAATGCGCAGCACTTTATTGTGATGTGCAGTAAGTTCCGGGAACTGGCACCGGCAGCCCGGCACAAGGTGGCAGTTGACAAGCGCTTGTGCTTCAACTGCCTGGGGAGGCACAGTGTGCGTGCATGCAAGTCGCAGCGAGGTTGCAAGACCTGCTCAGGGCGGCACCACACAATGCTGCACGGCACACACCCAATAGCAGCGCCAGCCCAGAAGACCGGGGGGTCATCGGCCACGCCCGAACATTGAAAAGCCGGTGCAGTCGTCAATACCAGCTCAAACAGCCGCTCATCTTACTCAACGCTGCTTGCCACAGCCTTGGCATTGGTCAACTCCCCTACAACGCACCACTCAGCGCGTCTGCTCATTGACACAGGATCCAAGCTCACCTTCGTCTCGGAGAATCTCATTCGGCAGCTCAACATCCCTCGTCAATACTCAGGTATTGTCATCACTGGAATTGCGGGCAAGGAGTGTACTCGGACACGAGGAGTCGTGTCACTCACGTTACGCTCGATGCATTCCAACGCAGCTGCCACAATTCAAGCTCATGTCCTCCGGACAGTTACATCAATTTTACCATCGTTCGAGGCGGAACCGGAAGAATGGCCACATCTCAGGAACTTGGCATTAGCCGATCCTGATTTTCTCATCCCACGGCCAGTTGACATCCTCATCGGCGCAGACGCTTACGGGCAAATCATCAAGCCCAATATCATTCGGCATTCTCCACTCATGCCGATAGCGCAACTCTCCATTTTCGGATGGCTCGTTCTTGGACCAGTCAATAGGGAAGCAACACGCACATCAACGCACCATGCTTCCACTCAAGTCAACGAAGATGCTCTCAACGAATTACTAACCAAATTTTGGGTTCAAGAGGAGGTGCCTGCTCACGATGTCAACCAATTCACTCCTGACGAGCAGAGGTGCGAAGAGCACTTCAAGGCCACACACTCTCGTGATTCTTCAGGGAGGTACGTCGTCAGGATTCCGCTCAAATCACTAGTATATCTTCTGGGTGACTCGTACCACGTCGCCCATCAGTGCCTCAAGGGACTACGCAGACGATTCTCAAGGGATGTGAACTATCAACGTCTCTATCAACAATTTATGATGGATTACGAGACACTCAACCACATGACGAAGGCATCATCCATCTCCAGTCGTCGCTCACACTTCTACCTACCACATCACGGTGTTCTCAAGTCTGACAGTACAACAACGAAGCTGCGAGTCGTATTTAATGGCTCCAGCGCATCAACATCGGGCTACTCTGCTAACGACCTCATGTATACTGGAGCGAAATTGCATCTGAATATCTCAGATGTTCTCCTCTGGATACGAAGACACCGTCACATTTTCGCTACAGACATCACCAAGATGTACAGGCAGATCAAAATTCACAAGGATGACTGGGAGTTGCAACGGATACTCTGGATGGACGATCAACTCAATGAAGTGCCATATCATCTGACAACAGTCACCTACGGGACAAAGGCCGCGCCGTTCTTGGCCGTACGGACGCTACTCCAACTAGCAGAGGACGAAGGACATAAGTATCCACTGGCTGTGCCATCCATCACTCATGGCAGGTATGTCGATGACATATTTGGTGGTGCAGATACAATTCAACAATTGCAGGAGGTCGCACAACAACTAAAGGGCCTCTGCTTGGCGGGCGGCTTCCCACTAGCAAAATGGCATGCAACTCATCTCGACATACTCAAGACTGTCACCGACAGCGAAGACCAAGGCTTACCAATCACATTCGACGATTGCGCAACCAAGATACTCGGACTTAAATGGCTCCCTCAAGAAGATACCTTCGCATTCTCAACGCGAAGCTCACGCAAGGAAAGCAGGCTCACAAAACGCCTCGTCTTATCTGAAGTGGCTCAGATATTCGATCCACTTGGCTTTGCATCACCCGTCGTCATCAAGGCCAAAATTCTCTTGCAGGAGCTGTGGCTGCACAAGCTCCAATGGGATGATCCACTGCCATCCCAGCTCTCAGCCCGGTGGCTCTCCATCAGAGAAGAACTCACAAGTCTGGCCAGACTCTCAATACTTCGGTGGCTCAATACATGGAGCGATTCGCAAGTGGAACTTCATGGATTCTCTGATGCTTCTCAATTGGCAAAGGCTGCAGTCATATACATATCCGTTCACGACTCAAACGGCGCCACGTTTTCACTTGTGTGCTCCAAGACTAAGGTAGCACCCCTCAAGCGGCTCTCCATCCCGCGACTGGAACTCACGGCTGCTTTACTACTCTCTCGACTCATGCAATACGTCAAAGCCACTTTGAACATGGACGTTCCGGCAACGCATATGTGGACGGACTCTCTAGTGACACTTTCGTGGATCAGATCTCATGCATCACGCTGGAAGGATTTTGTCAGGAACCGGGTGGCTCAAATTCAAGAACTCACTCCAGCCGCTCACTGGAGATACATACCTGGAACTTCCAGCCCGGCTGATTGCGCATCACGAGGCCTCACGACCACACAACTTCAAAACCACGCACTCTGGTGGACGGGACCACCATGGATAATCAATTCAGACTCATGGCCGTCGCAACCAGCACTCTCTGACGAGATGAGTGCTACAGAAGCTCGCCCAGGCGTTTCGCTATTGACGGTTACGCCAAAGGCTGAATATCAATGGGACCTCATCTACAGGTACTCAAACCTCACTAAACTATTGAGGATTACAGCTCTCTGTTTCAGATTCGTCTCACGGTTGAGGAAAGTCCACGACTCATGGCCTGTCAGCCACATCTCTCCAGAAACCTTGGAGAGAGCGAGGCTCTTTTGGATTCAGGCCACTCAAGCAACGTACTTCTCGCACGAGCTCAAGGCATTACAGGCAGACTCACCGTTGGCAAAGGCACACGCATTCAACAGATTGACTGCGTACATCGACGCCC
>NW_011964422.1:0-4401 GCF_000949405.1 Vollenhovia emeryi
ATTCACCCACTGGTCACTAGTGTCGTTGCTATCTAGTAGGGCTGACTAATAAGCGTGACTTCAATAAGTGAGACACCCCCACCATCGAAGTTGCAAGACCTGTATGTAAGACCGTGGCCAGGTGCCCGGGCGTAGGAAATTTTTCCTCGCTAATTCTGCTCGAAGTATCAAAAAGTGTGTACTTTTCCCTTCAATTTAAAAAACAAGGGTTACTTCAAAAAGCTGTAACTTGGCGAAAAAAATCGCAGTAACTTCTTTTTGCATATCTATTTGGTTAAATTGGTAAATCTCCGTGATGAAATTTGTCGCAATTTAACCAAATAGATATGCTGATGACAGTTGACACAAATCAATATCGATTTGAACTATTGAAAAAAAACATTTTAAACTATTTCTAAAATTCATTGCAAATAAACAGAAATAGTTTCTTAATAAAACTCTTGCATACATTTTTACACTAATTTCATTAATGTAAAAGACGTATGGTTCAAGAAAGCACCTTTATCACTGACCATTTTGCCATCCCTGAGCGCGCGAAATTCTAGCTTTGCTATTCGAGATGTTTAAACTGCTCCCATTTGAAAACTATTATAGCCTCGACTTTTTCGTATTAGAATTTTCGTCTCAAAATGTTACAAAGTACTTGTCATTAAAACATTTATCGCCAGTTTAGGTACACCCTGTATATATGTACATATATGACACTGAAACAAATAAATTATAGAAAACATTTAAAAAAATTTTTTAAATGTTTTTTAAATGTAACGTAGAACCGTCTTCCATCGAGATATCTAATTAATTCACTGTTTGTGTTACATAAATAGCAAACGCATAAAATCTGGTTTGGTATTCGCAAGATCTCGCGTCGGTTATTTAGATTTAAAAGATCAGGACTTGCGGTTTCGAAGTGCAGAGTGCTTATATGAAGATCGTATGCAGGGGAAGTAGAAGACACCGAGGAGTGCGTTTCCGGGAACAGCCGGATGATTCAAAGGAGTTGAACAGGAATTGTAAGGCTTGAAGGATCTGGATGGCAGCGTAGAACACTTGAAGAGGATGAAAGCAGGACGTTCAGGAATCCGGTTAGAAGATGACAGTAATTTCGTCCAGGAAATGCAGAAAGTAGCTGGAGATGGATTTCAGGCAGCGCAGGATACGTCTAGGTGTGGTGAAGCGATGCAAGGCGTGCAGGACAATTGTGGGAAGCCAGCAGATATCCGATGGCAGCAAACACAGGATGAGTTAAAACAGAACTCCCGAGTTCATCGGTCACAAAAAACTAGTGGAAAACAACTTAATTAATTAATGATGAAGAAATTCTTAATATTATTTCAATATACGTCCGTTCGTCTTCCTCTCTAATTAACAACTATTGATTTTTTGCGTTGCTAAAGATGACTCCAAAAGAAATCAATAAACAGCTGAAGCAACCGTTTCTTTAATCGAATTTCGGAATATCATCGAAGAGTCGCGAGGACTCGCCGCGGAGCCGCGAGGGCTCGCATGAGTCATAAAGACTCGCCGCGGAGTCACGAGGACTCGCATGAGTCAAGGACTCGCCGCGGAGCCGCGAGGGCTCGCATGAGTCTTAACGACTCGCCGCGGAGCCACGAGGGCTCGCATGAGTCACAAGGACTCGCCGCGGAGCCGCGAGGGCTCGCTATCGAACTGCAAAGGTTCGCCAAGGTACCAGGAGAATTTACCTATGATTTCATTTCTGAATCTTCCATTGAGCATTCTCCGAACAGTTTGAAAGTGTTGTGCTGGTTTAGAAGAGCTAGGGGGTGGTTCTCGAGGGTTAGGGGTGGAGCAACAAAATCGGATTCATCGTGAGTGGCGAGCAACAAAATCGAGGAACCGTCTTCCAGCGAGATATCTCAGTAATTTACTCTTTGAAGTAATGTGCTGATTTAGGAGAGCTAGGGGGTGGTTTTCAAGGGTTAGGGGTGGAGCAACAAAATCCAGAATAGAGTAACTAATTAGCAACAAATTCGGGCTAAAAAACCGTGTTGGGTTTTTAATTTTTAATTTTTTTTTATGTGGCTGTGCTAACTTTAGACTTAAGCTAGCACAGCTACTATTTTCTCCGAATCGACTGGAGCAACAAAATCGGGAATTGGGCAACAAATTAGCAACAAAAGAGCACTAAATTTCTGTATATGTTTTATTCGATTGTGCTAAAGTGGCTGTCAGCTTAATAGACGTCAGAATATTGGTTAGCTTTCACGTCCTACATCGTTGTAGTCGTGAAAGATGAAGTTCAGCCATCTTTTACAACAGACTTTACAATCGGAAAGGCTAGTTTAAAATTGTGTTTTACAATGCTATACAACCGCTAACACGTAAACAAGGTTGTTAGGACGAGAAAGCTAACCAATATTCTGTCACGTGCTAACCAGTATTCTGTCACGTGTTCATACCGCTATTCATGCTATTTGTAGTCCATTCCTTCCTTCTACTCCTACAACCCTACAACTACATTTACGCAATTATAGAATGGCCTTTAGTGCACAAGCTTTGGCGTACTTACTTCCAGTTACATATGGCGTTACTTTTACGTCAAAGCTTGTGCGCTATTTACGTTTACGCTTGTGTGTTCGTCGTAAACTATTACGTTGCTTTGTGCTCTGATCCTAAGTTGTACTTACGATCCTCACTAATTAATTTCTTCTAAATTTAGTAAATTTTTACTACGCACGCACGCACGCACGCACGCACGCACGCACGCACACACACATATATACATACATACCCCCACACACACGTGCAGGTATGTATTATATGTATATATATATATGCAGGGTTGGGAACGTTACCTTAAAAAAGTAACGCGTTACCGTTACCGTTACATTTTGTAAAAAGTAACTCGTTACCGTTACTCGTTAATGATTTTAAAAAGTAAAGCGTTACCTTTACCGTTACTTAGAAAGTAACGATTCGTTACTTTTTTCGTTACTTTTTTGAAAAGCTAAAGTAAGATGTTAGATTATAAAATTACATTATTATTTTATAATCAATATTAAAATTTAAAACTAGTGTCTATATAGCAAGTTTTTTAAATTAAACTGAACTCATAATTATTCTAATTCTTTATATTAATATCTATATTAGTATAATAATATAATAATTTATATTAATATAATAATTCTTTTAGTATACTTTTTAGTATACTTTTTTTAGTATATTTTATAAGAATTTATATTGAAATTCACAAATATCATTTCGTCAAAAATTTTTATTAAACTTTGTTTTTAAACAACTGAACTAAATTAATCTTCGGTCTTTTTTAAGATATAAATCAAATTAAAGTAGTGCAATCGCCCATTTTATTTTGTTTTTAAAAATTAACGTCGTTATTAAGCATTCCAATATTCACTGCCAGTACTAAAAATCTGTAGTTCACGTTTCATATACATATACTATAGACTTTTAGTACTAGTAGTGACTATTGGAATGCAACCTAAGATATAAGGAAAAGAATATTTTTTAAACATATATTATAACCAGTCAAGAATAATGTGCGTGATCTATTGAACAGATATAAAAGATAATAGGGAACTAAAGTAACGATAAAAGTAACGGCTGAATTCGTTACCGTTACTGTAAAAATGTAACGACGTTATCGTTACCGTTACAAACATAAAACAGTAACGGTCGTTACCGAAAAAAAGTAACGAAAACGGTAACGGCGTTACAAGTAACGCGTTACTTCTCAACCCTATGTATATGTATAATATACATGCAGAACTATCTGCAACACTGATATCTTTATTTTGTTTTGTATTTAGAGGAAACTATTGATGCTCGCACTTTGAGAGGATTAAACGAAAATGAAATCATTCAACTCATTCCAAATATTGGAATGAGAAGTAGATTCCGAAATATATTTGAGCCATGGAAGGCAGATCTAAATCGTGCTGATTTGCCCGCAGATTCAAATGCATCTGTTAGTAGCTTCCTCCATATACTTCCTAACTCTTACAGTGCTCGAAATTAGTTGCCTGATTTCTGAGGCGACGCCTGCTATCCCTCCACTATCGCACGAGACTTGACGGCTGATTACGTGTGAGGCGTTGTACTTCAAGAGCATCCGCAGATGAAAAACTTAAAATTTTTTTATTAAATAATTTTTTATTTTTAAAAATAAAATACTAAATTGCCTGTTATTAATATATATATATATATATAAATAATACATAAATAATATATTAATAACAAGAAATTTAGTATGTAATTATTTCTGAAAATAAACATTTAACAAAAACATTTAGTAATATATTAGTGGAAGGCACTATTCTCCAACACAGTTTTATTTGGAAATGCTCCTGAAGCACAGTGCTTCACACGAAATCGGCAGCTTGGCCGTCGAGCTGCCGATTACTCGTGATCCTTGAGCGGTAA
>NW_011964423.1:0-4405 GCF_000949405.1 Vollenhovia emeryi
GGAACATACTGTCTCCACGCATGTACTTCCGCCGTTGTACTGTTTCACATGGGTTTGCGACTTTCCACGTGAAGCGAGATCCACTCCACACCTCGGACATAGTTTGGGTAGGGTTATATTTTAACGAGGTGGAGGCCCCCCGTAGGGGGGGAGCGGAACATACTGTCTCCATGCATGTACTTCCATGACGTACGACAGATGGAGATGGGAGGAGAGATATAAGATTTAGTGTCCATCATTTTTATCGAAAACTGTCACTCGTATAGTAAAAATGAATAGGACATAAAATATATATTTTAAAGAGATCTACAACTTTTGTTTAAAACATTTTTCAAAATTTTTAATATTTGTGTCTGTTCGAGATCGAGCTAGCGGATCGGGTCGCTAACGCGAGTCGCGGGACGGGTAGAGCACGTGCCGATCAGCTGATCGGTGCTCGCTGCGGTAAAGCGTTCGGCGCGCGCGGTACCGGACCGACAGGTCGTCAACCTCGTTTTTGGCCGCGGCAAATCATATTGCTCCGCGTCACATGCCCTCTCTTGTTTTCGGAGAACAAAGACGTACAGCTCGATCGGCGCACGTCTAATCGTTAGCGGACACTGTCGTTTCGATTCTCGAGTCAAACAGTCACGTTCCGAGGTATTACCGCGATTTTAGCATTCGTTCCGCGTTGAACTACCAAATCAGTGCTATATCTTGCGCATATCTCGGGTTCTTCGTTCGCGAGTTACAGAGATCACGCGAATAGTGCTCGTCTGTCTTCTCGGTCTATTAACTGTCCGCCTTCAGTTGAGTCAATTCAAATTATTAATCCTTGTTCTTATTTCCATTTATATTTTGTTACTAATGTTCCTTTCTTTTTTATTTAATAAATTAAAAGTAGGTTCGCTAGGATGAAAAGTTCTACAAAGCTCAACGACTAATCTCTGAGAGCCGGCGTTAATTTCTGAGTGAACTTTTACATCCTGTAATTGACCTCTGGGTCCATCACGCGGTTCATCCCAGTTCTCCTTCGATCCACATTCTTAGGGTCATATCCCAGCTAAATCTTATCCGTTCAAATTCCTCCTTTGGCTCGATCAACGATCGGTGTGTTTTTTTTTAGAAAAGTGAATTTGAGAGCATTATATCGAACGCAGATATTTTTATTGCCACGGGACACATACGGACATTAAGTTTCGCGCTTCCGAGCTCGTCTCGACTATCATTTCGCGCTTTTTTCGAGGCGGTTCCGGGTATTCGTTTCGGCCTGAGGCGGTCCTCAGCGCATCCGAAACAGTGTCTAAAAATTACATATAATTGGTTGACATTGTTTTTTTAATAACTTTTTAATAAACAACGAGCGCCGGCTAAATCCTTCTGAGGGTTACTCAGGAGGGTGACCTCTATAATATATGTCAAGCCCAAGGTTATTGGAGGTGGGTGTGTTAATCTAAATAATTACCATTTGTATGTCTATTCATGGTCAAGTAGTTGAGAATTAGGCCTGCAAGTGAGCCCCGAGTCTCATTTGTGTCGTCTGATATTTTTTGGATATTCAATTCAAAATTTTTGATAACCTGTAAGACGGAGTCAACGCGGTCATGTCTGTCATTAATATCTAACGGAAGACCGAATCTATCTCCTAAATTTAAAACTTTAAGGACGTCATCGGGAATCTGTTTTTTACTAATGTTTATAATCCATTTAGAGCAATAATTGTCTGCAAAGGGGTTATATTTGCGTGATATATTTTTAAATTTCTTGATCAATTTATTCTTAATTTTATTATTATGGTTAGTTATCTTGTTTTCGTTAAATTTTCTTATCAAGCAAATGATGCTATTTTAGCAGCTGTAAGCAATCCGTTCTTTAAGTTACGTTGGGTACCAAAAGAAAGAACAAATTATGTCAAAGATTTGCTTGTTAATAAAGCTGAATCTTTATTAACCAGTGTGCCAAAAACTCGAAATGATTCATCGATGAATTTATCCGAAGCCACAAGCAATGAAAGCTTTTTGTCTTTGAGGGGTCATCTTCGGATGAAAGTGTTTCAAACACTTCCCGCACCTCCGTTAAAAATACGATTAAACTGCAATGCTTGCAGTATTTGCAAAATAAAGATACATGTTTCGACTCGCTTAATGCAGTTCCCATAATTAAAGAAGTTTTTATAAAATATAATACTGCGCTACCATCGTCTGCACCAGTAGAACGCTTATTTTCATATGATTATGCGCCCCAATCGTCGAAGTATGCACGATGATATTTTCGAAAAACAATTGTTGCTCAAATTAAACAGCGCGTTTATCAAATTAACCTATATATATTAGGGTGGTCCTTAATAGGGGTGTTTTCGAATTTCTTTGCTCCCAGGGGCTCAAATGCTTCCAAATTGATAAAAAAAATTCCCTGAAAATTTGAGCTCTTAATATTAACTTTAAGATAGTCCGTATTCCAACCTAAGTTTCTTATGGAAATAACATGGGAAAAATTTCATTTGTTCTTTAGAATTCCATAACTCAGCGACAAATGAATCAAAAGAAATAAATCGCGTCATGTTTATTGTAAATTTAACGCTCTACAAAAAAGGTCTCTTATAATTTTTCGCTAAATCTATTGGCTTAAGAGTTATTCGAGCTAAAAGTTTAATTATTATATAATTATTAATATTATCAAGTATAATTATTAAGTAAATACTTATTTTATAAAATATATCAAATTTTTCTTATAAACTTTTTATTTATGATCAAAATAAGCGAATACAATGTTATTTTTGGAAATGTGATTAATATGTGTGATTTTTCTATTAATAAAGCATAGTTTTTAATTTTCAAGATAATAAAATGAAAGTACAGATGAAATATGATACCATTTGGATAATTAGCCTTAATCCATGTTCATATTTTCAATTATTGCAGATTTTCGAGTATCAGCATAATATTGCTTATATTCTGATAAAAATTGAACTATAAATTGCTGCTGCTCTGGATTCTTGCTTAGTATACTATGGTATTCTTCAATTAGTTTGACTGCACGCTCAGCAATATCATTAACAACCTTCAAACTTCTTACCAATAGCAAACCCTTCTGGTAATCTTCATTTCGACACCACTCAGACGGATTTAAATTTAAAAAATCTGTATTTATTCCAAATCGTTTGAAAAACTGGAGTGATCTTGATGATACGAATGAAGCAATGTTCCAGTTATATACATCTCTAATATTTTTAATTTCAAAGCGTTTCAATTTTTCTGAACTTTTGTCAATACTTTTTAACATAATCACCATCTAGTTCTTAATGTTTAGTGATATTCTTTCGTCAAAAAACGCCATAGCTGCAGTTTCTGGATTTAAATACCACAAATGCTTGCTAAATTTTTTTAATGCCACTTCAGATATTTTAGCATCTGTCAATTCATAATTGTTCGAGCACCGTCGCTCGGGCTGCCGCTCGTCGCCGAAAACCACCGATCGTGCGGCGCACCGAGTCAGCTGTGCCGCGATCACGTCGTTATCACATGTCGCACGAGCGCTAGCGGCACAGCTGATTCGCAGCCGTTTCGCCGAATCCGAGGCTCGGTTCGAGGAACTCTCGCGTCTAGCCGCGATCGATTATTAGAAAAAGTCAGTCGCTGTCAAGCAGGAACAGAGATCGGTTACGAGTCGGTTCTTTCGTAAATCCTCAGACATCGAGCTCATCTCTCGACGGTCGCTACATCGAGAAATTCAAGCGATCTAAAATCATTCGCGCGCGACTTTGGTGTTCGCGTAAAGTTCCACCGCGTCTCAGCTGCGTTGAACGCGTCGAGCGGAATTACCATCGCCGGAGCTCGCTACTTGTGTCGGTCGGACAAGGATCCAGCGCGTTTCCTTGTCCTCATCCGGTCCAGCATTCCTTCAAAGTAGTCACTAAATGTTCATTTCAATTTATTTCTGTTCTCTGTATCGTTTGTTAATAAAGTTAGGGGAGGTTGTCGATGATGAGGGATCTGTAGAATATCTCGAAGATCGTCTTCACTTGAATCTACAATTTCTGAGTCAACTTCGACTAAATTGAAATCCTCTGTAAATCGCAAATCATCCGTTGCTCCTGTCCTCTGTTTAAATTTCGTATCGTCATCACAACACCCGTGGTCGTCGCTTTCCCCTTGCTTTGTCTCGCAGTTTTTGTGACCGTCCTCTGGCTCCGTTCAAACACGGTCCTTATCATCTCAACGGTCTCTCCTTGTCCGATCGCTACCTCGGAACATCGGTGGATCCAGAGGAATCTGTAGGGCTACCGTAACTCGATCCTCGGGATCTTCGAGGAGTTGAGCGGACGCTGAGACAAGGCTCAGCAAAACCCGATCTCTACCTTCGCGTCTCAATCGAGGCGGAAACCGGGCCTCGTTTCGGACTGAGGAGACGCTCAGTTTTACCGAAA
>NW_011964424.1:0-4406 GCF_000949405.1 Vollenhovia emeryi
CATACATTACATTGAAATATTAAAATAAAATATATATAACATTGAAATTTTAGAAATGTTTCTGTAATATTGTCTCACTACTTTAATTATTACACAATAATTATTACATAATCGATATAAATCTTGAATTGTTTATTATCAGATATGAAAAAGGTTTCAGAAAGAGTTTCAGAAATATTTCAGGCGCAGTTCCATAGACATTTCAGAAATTGTGCCACACATGTTTCAGGAGTGGTTCTAGAAACATAACAGAGATAGTTCCAGAAACATTTCAGAAATAGTTTCATGAATGTTTAAGAAATACTTGCAGAAACATTTCAGAAATTGTTTCATAAACATTTTAGATATACTATTAAGAATACTCTTAAAAGTCGCCAGCAGTAATTAACAACATCAATGATTTTTATTGACCGTATCAGGCAATTAAAATTCTTATTGCGGAAAATATTACCCCAACCAGGATTCGAACCTGGGACCTCCCTCAATCCGTGACGGGCGTCTTAGCCAGCTCGACCACTGGGGCTGTGATAATACTATTCGCAATAACATATATTATTTAAGATGTTGTTTACGCGTCTATTTCGACTTTTCAGAACAGTGCGTCGATACGGGTTGTCGACCATACACTGAACTGTCGATACGCGATTTTTTAAATTTCCCTTTCCCCTGGGGGGAAATCATATGATTTTAGATATAGTTCCAGAAATATTTCAGAAACAATTTCATAAATATTTGAGAAACAGTTCAAGAAACATTTCTGATATCATTTTGAAGCGGACATTTTCCCAGATAGCACAAGACGCTCCTGTGAACATTTTAAGAATATTCTTCAAGAATATTTGAAATATTCCATAGGTCATTCTTTTATATTTATCTTATGTTCGTGGAACATTCGACTGGCACTACTAGAAATCTTTGTCGAATGTGAATAGAATAATCTATCGAATATTCGGTTATATATGGTCTGATCACAGGTTTCGCTGCCTTTTACTTAAGATAAGCGTATTTCACAATAAACAATGTGCAATACATAAACTCGATGAATATTAAAAATTGTATTGATTTGTGAATATTAAAAAGTTATTCTGAACGAATGTTCCGAAGATATTCTCGGCGAATATTCGAAAAACGTTCTTTGTTGTGAATATATGATTTCTAATTGTAATAATCTATATGTATATGTATATATATAATATATTTATAGAATATTCGATTGGAATATTCTGAAATTAAGAATATTTGCACTCCAGAAGGATATTCATAGAACTATGGGTGCTATCTGGGTTATATGTCTGAAACATTTTTGAAATATCTCTGGAATATTTTTTGGTAACATTTCATGTTTCATTGCAAAATTTTTCAAATGTTTTTGAAATAATTCATTGCTGTATGGGTTATACTCTATTAATTTTTTATATACACTGAGGATGGTCTAAAGAAAGACCGAAACGTTTGTAATTTTTATGGTTTAAATGTACGAAACTTTTAATATTGTTACACTAACACCTAGTCAAGGCTTGTAACCTTTTTATCCATTGATTTATAATTAATCTAACTACTCTACTGAATTCACTATCCGTGACTAAATTATATACACGAATGTATATTAATGTTTTTATTTTAATAAAATAATGTTATTAAAATAAAATAATTTTTGGTAAATATTTACCCTTACATAGCACCCGCCAATCAACTTCCGTTTGACCTTGATGTTGACCTTGACCCCCAAGGAGGTCAAGGTCATTGCCCATTCCCGTCGCTGTTTGCTAAAAAGTTATGAAGAAAATAAGTTTGGTTTATGTGTAAGTTGCAAGTGCGTTTAGCACGGCGCGCTGCGCGCGCCCCACCCCCTCCCGCCCTCCCACCCCGCCCCTCCCCCTTCCCCTCTCCCACCCCACCACGCAACCCATGTTGTGTCGCTACAATTCGTCGGTATGACAGAAGGTGGCAAGTTGCATAGACATAAAAGATAGACCCAGTATGTGTTCCCAACGTGTCACTATCTTCTATCTTCTATGTCTATGGTAAGTGCGGGGAAGAAGGTGAGGAGAGAGAGCAGGTGGGGTGGGGGAGGGGGGAGGGAGGGGAGGGGAGGGCGATGGAAGGGGTGGGGCGGGGCGGGAGCGGGGTTGGGCGCGCAGCGCGCCGTGCTAAACGCACTTGCAACTTACACATAAACCAAACTTTTTTCCCCGTATAACGGTGGGAGTACAAATACATAAAAACCTAAACAAGTATGTCAAAATATATTTATGATGCAATGTCAAGTACATTTTCGTTTAATGGATATATCTGAGACATAATATCAGTCCGGCCTACCGTCTCCTGCATCCTTATTCGCTCAAACGTGTAAATTAATTACTCGATAACTTATTGTTACTTTTGTACCGCGGCACATGACATTTCTCCTTAGTTTAACCCAATCTACCACTATTCTTAAGTTGGCTACTTTTGCATCAGACACCCTGTACATATTTAACCCGGGTTAACTTTTCTGTAGAGCAGATAATTTTCCATCATTTGTAAGTCCATACGCACACAAGAATATTGTGCTTTACAGAAATACGCAAACCCGATACAAACTTATTTTCTTCATAACTTTTTAACAAACAATGAGCGACGGGAATGGGCAATGACCTTGACCTCCTTGGGGGTCAAGGTCAACATCAAGGTCAAACGGAAGTTGATTGGCGGGTGCTATGTAAGGGTAAATATTTACCATCGGTATAATCCTACACAAAATTTACATACACAAAAATTTTCAATAATTGAAGCACTATTGTAACAGCATATTCCTGAGACCAAATCAAGTTAAAAAGTCTTGTACTACTTTTCCCTCCGACAAACAGTTATCGAGATAACATAATGGATTCACATGATACTTCAAATGACCATTTTTTATTTATATCTCAAAAGGACCGAGTTGAAAATTAAGACAACTTATAAAATAAAATAAAATTTTTCTCATGCTCATCACTATTATCAGTATTATCATTTTTACCATCATCAGTTGTAAATAACTATTTTGCTTCCTCATAGAGGAAGCTTTGTTTTCATGCGAAAACTTTTTTCCAGTTTTCATTGCCAATGGGTTTAAAATGTTTTAAAAACTCAAAAAACACAATTTTTAAAAATGTATGTGTGTGTGTGTGTGTATGTGGCCATTATTTGTTCGCGCTCTCACGTCCGCAATTTTTGAGATATCGCCTTCTACTTTGGTACATTTATCGACTGTGATTTAATGATGGCTGGTATTGTATGTGACGATAATCGGTGCAACGTTTCACTTTATACATACATATATATGCATATTTTCGTTTAAATTCCAGAATAACTTTTTAAATATCCAAGATTGAAAAAAATCTTAAACACTAAAGTTGCATCGTTTTTACTGGCGCATTTCATAGCAATATCAGTTTGACCTTGAATAGCTTTATCAAGGTTATCTAAAGATCAACCTCAAATTTTTATTCCGAACCCTCCTTTTTCATTACATATTCTTGTAGCTTATTTCAATAGCTTTCCAAAACGATATAATAAAGTATGTTTTCGTTATGTACTTTTTGACTTATGATGATTGAAATTTACGGTACTTCGTATCAATTCCTGAATAACTTTTTAAATATTCAAGATAGAAAAAAATGTTCAACACTAAAGTTGTATCGTTTTCAGTGGCGCATTTCATAGTAATATCAGTATGACCTTGAACGGCTTTATCAAGGTTATCTAAAGATCACCTTGAAATTTTTATATGGAACCCTCCTTTTTCATTACATATTCTTGTAGCTTATTTCAACAGCTTTCCAAAACGCTATAATAAAGTATCTTTTCGTTAAGTACTTTTGGAGTTATGAGGTTTGAAAGTTACGGTACCGCCAGCATTATCCCTGAACTTTTAAAATTTCCAAGATAGAATTTGAACACCACCTCTGATGTT
Organism: Vollenhovia emeryi; assembly: GCF_000949405.1. NCBI lineage: Eukaryota > Metazoa > Arthropoda > Insecta > Hymenoptera > Formicidae > Vollenhovia > Vollenhovia emeryi. The sequence goes on from NW_011964424.1 coordinate 3,938, forward strand.
CCACTTAGTTGCGTCACATATACAACACAAACACACTCACACACACGCACGCGCGCACGCACGGACATTATTTAAACGGGGGGGGGGGGGGGGGTGCAAATTGGAAATTTGCACATTGCTTCCTCATCATGTAGCCTTTTTTTAATTTTAAAGTAGCAAATTGGAAATTTGCAAAATGCAACATCAGCATTTTGGCAAATTGTCTATTCAATTTTTTTTTAATTTTAAAGGGGCAAATTGGAAATTTGCACATTGCTTCCTCAACATCAGGACTATTAATGAATTATACAGGGTGTCTGATGCAAAAGTAGCCACTTTGCAAATAGCGGTAGATTGGGTTAAACTAAGGAGAAATATCATGTACCGAGGTACAAAGTAACAATAGTTAACGACAAAGAAATTTATACGTTTGAGCGAATGAGGATGCAGGAGACGGTAGGCCGGACTCGGGAGCATGGTGGAAGGATTA
>NW_011964425.1:0-4408 GCF_000949405.1 Vollenhovia emeryi
ATAGCTAGTGTACTTAGCTTCCGCCGGGGTTGTCTTCCCACTATAATAATAAACAGGGTGAAACCAAGGGTCATCATCCCCTCGCTGAAGTAAAATCACGCCATACCCTAACGCAGAAGCGTCAGTGTGCAGCTCGGTTTCCGCTTTAGCTCGATACAATCTTAGAACTGGCTTTTCGCTCAACGCAATCTTGAGTCGCGTAAACGCATTTTTCTCGTTCGTCTCGAAACGAAATTTAACATCCGCGCGCAAAAGATTTGTTAATGGACGTGCAATTGCTGAGTATCCCAGGATAAACTTGCGAAAGTACCCGTTTAATCCGAGGAAACTTTGCACCTGTTTGGCACTCGTAGACTCTGGAAACCGCATTACCGCCTGAGTCTTATGATCTGAAGGACGCACGCAGCCATTGCTGATTACATGCCCAAGAAACTCAACTGTGTTCCTCAATAGGCAACACTTCTTCCAATTAATAATTAATCCCGCCTCGCTCGCTGTCGTCAGTACTCTTTCCAAATTTTTTACACCGCTCTCGATGTCGCTCGACGGAATGATCAGATCATCCATATACACTAGAACTATCCCTTCACGCCTGAGATCTTTAAATACCGTATTAATATACCTTTGAAATACCGCCGGCGAATTACAGAGGCCAAAAGGAACCCTCAGAAACTCGTAATGTCCGTCCGGTACAACAAATGCCGTATATTTTCGACTTGACTCGTCCACCCGTACGTGAAAGAATCCATTCTTCAGGTCAAGAGTACTGAAAACGCGCGCGCTTTGCAATCTGTCGAGTTGATCCTCGATCAATGGTAAAGGATACCGATCCTTAATGATTCTTTTGTTTAGTAACCGATAATCTACGACAGCCTAAATGTATTATCCTTCTTTCGAACGAGTACTACCGGACTCGCATAATCCGAAATAGACGGTTGTACAATTCCATCCGCAATCCATTGATCTATCTGCGCATTTACCAATTCTTTCTCGGACACCGAAAGTCGCCTCGCGGACTGGTAAATAGGCTCTTCCTCTCTCAATAGGAGTTTCATACTTACATCTAGCTCATGGGTTTTATTAGGTTTGTAATTGTTTACAATATTCTCGATCGCTCCTCGCTGTTTAGTATCTACGATATGCGAAATATCTACCTTATTCGCCTCGCGCGCTTCGTCATGAATTATATCGATTTTAAATATCTCTGGAACACTATTTCCCTCGGTACCGGATATCGTCTCCTGCATATCCCTGCGCCCTGCTGGGTTCACTATAGTCTTCGGTAACGGACTAATAGTTATCTCGCCTCCTTTCAAATTAACATTAACCGTATTCAAAAAGTTCGCTCCTATTAGTAATTGGTGTCGAAGTAGAGTGTCTGAAACTACTTGTATACGAATTGAATATGAGTGTCCGTCCACACATAATTCCGCCTCGAAATTTCCTAGTGTCGTATTACTGCGCGACCCTACACCATCGAAAAGTAATTTGTTTGATCGTAGTGGTGGAGAACCTAACTTTATGTATTCGTCCGCACGAATTAAACTAAAATCGCTTCCCGTATCCACTAACGCCTCAAAGTCGCAGTTATTAAGTTGCACGTTTTTAACACATTTACGACCGGATATACCCGATACTATACAACTTTCCGCACCGGTTTTCGACTTAACCTCACATTTTGACGCAACATGTCCGCGCTCACCGCATCCAAAACACTTAACGCCTTGGCTTTTAGTCGGACAGCTCACACTCGTATGGTCGCGTTCGCCACAGTTGTAACACCGTGCTGCCTTGGCCGTAAACTGCTTACTTGCACCGTCGTTGACCGTCTTCTTCTGCTCACTGCCCTTGCTCTGGTTGGTACCTTTCTTCTCGGGTTTCGTGGAACTCGGTGTTCCTGCTGCGCCTCGAAGGGTTACCTTTTCGAACGCTTCCGAAAGCTCCTTCGTCGTTGCGAATCGCTGAACCCGCGCCTGGTTTCGCAGTGTCTCGTCTGGAATGCCATCAATCACGTATTCAAGCATCTCGTCGTCGTCGATCGGAACTCTGTTGCCCATAATGACTTTCTCGTGGAGATACTCGTGAAACATCTCTGTTTTCCTCCATGCACGTTCCTCGAACCTCTTCCGCGTCGCTACCTTACTCTGTTTATGCCAAAACATGGCCCTCATCTCGTTCAGTAAACAATCGAAGGTCATAGCTATATATTCGGGCTTGGAATGTAGCTATTCGTTCGCCTTCCCCTTCAATCGCATACCGATGAGAATTTTTGCTGCATCGTCTTCCAGCTTGTATGTCGTCTTAAGCGACTTGATCTGTCTCTCCCAGATTTCATAATCGCTAGACTTGCCGCCAAAGCTGCTGAGTAAATCCGCTATCGCCGATATATTCATCGCTCGCAGTGGCCCCGACTGTACCGCCACGCCATTGTTGCCGCTGCTATTGGCCACCGTAACCTCGCTGCCGTCGTCGCAATCGAAAGCTCTCGAAGGTTGTAAACTGACCGTCGCCTGTGCCTCTACCGCGCCAGCTCGCTGGGAATCTCCAACGTCGCCTTCGCCCTCGCTCGTTTCGTCATCCATCCAAGATCCTGACGGGTCGGCCTCCGTCATACGCGAGATTAATTCGGCCTTGTTTCCCGTAACCGCTAGCCCACGTGCTGTTAGCAATCCTTTCAATACCGCTATTAGGGTTGTAACGAATATTCGCTTTCGCATATGCGAAAACGAGACTTTCGCATCATTTTAGACTCTTGCTTTCGCTTTCGCTTTCGCAACTAATTATGCGAAAGTTTTAGCGAAAGATTTTGTCCGGCCCGCACGTAGAACTCTAACCTACAATATTTTAGAGTTTTATTTTATTCTGAAATGATAGAAAATGTTTATTTTGTTTGATTAGAAAGTGATATCTCCGTTCCTGTTCTGTGTTACATTGAATAATGTATTTTATATGATTATAATTAAAATAAACAAGTTACTAATTTAGTAATTTGCATTTCTCATTCAATAATTTGAATTAGAAATATTTTTTAATTATTATTAGATTATTAATTACATAACATTTTTCCTAACTGTCAATTATATCATTCAGTAGAAAGAAACAAGATCTTTCGCATTCGCATTCGCTTTCGCTTTCGCTTTCGCAAAAAGATATGTTTTCTTGCGCTTTCGCATTCGCTTTCGTTATAACCACTTTCGTTACAACCCTAACCGCTATCGTGAACTTGTTCGGATCTTTCATCTTGCTCACACTAAACCAACGTTCTCGAACGGGCTTGATCGCGTCTTCAAAAGTTCGGCTGTGATCTCGGCTCGAGCCCCCAAATGTAGAATTGGCCCCTCCTCTTATTTCGGAAGGGCCATACCACTGGATATGAAGAACGTATTGAAGAGGCTTCGATCAAGCACACACAGTCTCGTTTTCAAGCGTTTTAATGTCACAATCATATGTCACAATGTTCATCGTCAATGCTCGGATACAGTTCGCGACGCACGCTCTGTACACACAGTTCTCTCGCACGATTCTCACGATGCGCACGACTCACGATACGCACGGCTCTCTCGATACTCGCAATGCTCTCAATACTCACGATGCCCTCGATGCGCACGACTCACGATACGCACGACATTCACGATGCGTACGACTCACGATACGCACCATACGCTACGACTCACGATGCGTAATACTCTACAACTCGCGGTATCCCGACTCACGGAACACACGATACGCTACGACTCACGATGCGTAATACTCTACAACTCGCGGTATCCCGACTCACGGAACACACGATACGCTACGACTCAGGATGCGTACAATACTCTACGACTCGCGGTATCCCGACTCACGGAACACATGATACGCTACGACTCACGATGCGTACAATACTCTACGACTCGCGGTATCCCGACTCACGGAACACACGATACGCTACGACTCACGATGCGTAATACTCTACAACTCACGATGCTCTCGATTCTCTATGTCTCGCTACATCCCGCTGGATCTCGCTGGGACGAGCTTCGTCTCGCTATGCTACACGTACTATTATCTGTTCGCACGCGCCCACACACACACCGCTCGCTGACTCTCTTTCTCACTCACTCTCACTCTCTCTCTCTCTCTGTCTCCGGGCACGCACACGCCATCTCTCGTGCCGCACACCATCTCTCCTACAAAACTAAAACGCCTAAGAAAGTTGGATATACATATTATTTATCGGAAACGTATGTATGCATAGCAGGCAACAGATTATTTGATTCTGTTTTTAACGTGCCTGTACAGCAGATCTGTGGACTTAATTATGTTCAGTATGCCCCGGCAGAAGTGCCGGTAACTAAGGTCTGCTAAGGCGGTAATAACAACTCTCACGTAGATACGTATAGAAACTCTGTATCTATTCAGGCGAATT
>NW_011964426.1:0-4408 GCF_000949405.1 Vollenhovia emeryi
TCTAATTCTTGATTACTTCACCTTGTATCTGTTACATGTGCAATGACACTGAACTATGCGAAACTGAACTGTGCGAAAGTGAACTGTGCGAAACTGACATGTGCGAAACTGACATGTGCGACACTGAACTGTGCGACACTGAACTGTGCGACACTGAACTGTGCGACACTGAACTGTGCGACACTGAACTGTGCGACACTGAACTGTGCGACACTGAACTGTGCGACACTGAACTGTGCGACACTGAACTGTCCAATTGAACAAACGCTGATTTAGAAAGATTTAATATATATAAATTAGCAAAATTTCCAAACAGGGCCCTACATGCATACGCGTGTGTCTGTGTGTTTTAAATTATATTTCGATAACCTGTGTCCAAAAGCAACGGTGTCCAATTGTACGGTGCGCAAAAGAACTGTGTCCAAATGAGCGGTGCGCAAAAGAACTGTGCGCAACATTATGTGTCCAATAGCACTGTGTGCAATTGCATCGTGTCCAATTGTACTGTGCGCAATTGAAGGCTTCTCAACATCCATGCCGGATATTGTGTACATACATCGAACGTCCATAACAGTTGCAGCTGACGTACAAAGAATGTCCATTGTACATCCATTTGCAACTCCAATAGACATCCATAAGTTGTCCATTAATGAACATTTATGGATGAATTATGGATGAATTATGGATCGTAAATGAATAAACTATGAATCTAATGGATGAACTTTGGACTTATGGACAAAATTGAAATCTCTACTGGATACATTCCCGGGCAGAAATTTTAGTAGAGTGAAAATTCAATTTTTTAAACTAATTTTTAAATTGTGTTAAATTACATAGTCATCAAAAGTATATTCAGGTTATTGAAGTTTATCCATGATCCAACAACTCGCTGTCGCATCATATCGGCTCGCCTCTTATACTAATACGGGATGATTTTTACTTACGAGAAAGACTAACGCGCGGTCGCCACGCCGCGGCAGTGAGTGGTACTAGTACTATATATTCAGGTTAACGTTTACCAAATTCTATGAGGGAATCAGGCGTACCGGATCAGGAACATTTCAGGGATTCCTTATTAGGGCATTCCTTACTTCCTCCCTATCGGACCCTGACGTCACACACAAAGCATGCATGATTTTATTTCTACTCGGGAGTATACACGGTGAGGCATTTAAAACTGTTTTTCAGAATATTTGGAAAAATACAAATCGGATTAAAAAAAAGTTGCAATAAAAGTTGTTCACCTCGAAGAGGGTCATCCATTAACATAAAGTTCGACCCCCTGCACCACCCCCGGCTGACTTTGAAATCTTAAATAGAAATCCCTATTTTTTATTGCAGATTTGGATTCTTCGTGAAAAAATATGTAACTTTTGTATGAGACATTTTTTTCGTTTCATGATAGATGACGCTGTAATCGGCAAAAATGGAAATGAGTTGAAAATTGTTGAAAAATGGTAATATCTCAAAAAATACACATCAGATTAGGAACATCAAAGTAAATTTTTTTATATTTTTGAAAATGCTATCATGTGACACCGTCTAACCTCCTGCAATGCATTCCTAGACTACTTTTAGCTTTACCCAGGAACAACGACGTGGACGTAGTAGTAATTTGTTCCCTTCGGGGTGCTTGATTACTGTGAGTCCCCTTGCCTCTCACTATCTCGGGATGCTTGATTACTGTGAGTCCCCTTGCCTCTCACTATCTCGGGGTGCTTGATTACTCTGAGTCCCCTTGCGTTGAGTGAGAGGCAAGGGGACTCACAGTAATCAAGCACCCCGAAGGGAACAAATTACTACTACGTCCACGTCGTTGTTCCTCGGTAAAGCTAAAAGTAGTCTAAAAATGCATTGCAGGAGGGTAGACGGTGTCACATGATAGCATTTTCAAAAATATAAAAAAATTTACTTTGATGTTCCTAATCTGTGTATTTTTTTGAGATATTACCATTTTTCAACAATTTTCAACTCATTTTCATTTTTGCCGATTACAGCGCCATCTATCATGAAACGAAAAAAAATGTCTCATACAAAAGTTACATATTTTTTCACGGAGAATCCAAATCTGTAATAAAAAATAGGGGTTTCTATTTAAGATTTCAAAGTCACCCCCTCCCGCCCCCGGGGGTGGTGCAGGGGGGTCGAACTTTATGTTAATGGATGACCCTCTTCGAGGTGAACAACTTTTATTGCAACGTTTTTTTAATCCGATTTGTATTTTTCCAAATATTCTGAAAAACAGTTTTAAATGCCTCACCCTGTATATCCATAAATTAGTTATATAAAGGGAATTTTAAATGGATGTCCACTGGACGTCCGATTATGCACATCCAATGTATATCTTTGTATGGACGTACAGTGGACGATCTTATTATGTCCATGGACGTATGGTAGTAAAATGAACGTAGAACGGACGTCCATAAGATGTACGGTGCTATTTGGGGCGATTGGCCGCGGGGGCACGCACCCCGCGTGCGCAGCCGCGGGGAGGGCCCCGAACCATCGATCCACGATCGCGGAAATTCGGAAATTAGCCTGTCGCCGGACTTGTAAGAGCGAGGACCCCGGTCTGCCGCTGCCGCCGTTTTCCCGCCACGACTTGTGAGGTCCCGATCAGGACGAGCCGTTGCCGCCTGACGATCCCGGGAGAGCCGAGGTGCCGGTGAGATTGTCCTCCATCCGTTTCGTTCCGTACGATTGCGTCCGGGCCCGTGTTGCTCTGTCGTCGCCGGGTGAATTTCACGATTGGTGATACTCGGGCTGCGTCCCGTTAACTTTAGAGTTTTGGTGCCCCGGTCGCGGCGACAAGCAATACCGGTCCCCGGAACCTGCAGGGCACAGGTCTCAATTGCATGAGTGCGTGTGTGTGACTAGAGTCTCGCGATCGCGTTGGTTAATTGTCGTCTGGAGATTTGCGGTGCGAGGGTTGCGTTGCACGAGATCACGCAGGGTACGCATGCCGCGGGGATGTCGCGTGCATGCGCGGCGTGAGGGTACGTCGCCGTAGAGCCGTGGCGACTGAGAAATTGCGAACGGCTGTGTGAGTGCCTGCGGTGCCCCGTGCCGCCTCCGTCGCTGCCGGTGGCTGGTTTCGTGCGGACGGTGCGTCCTGAGCGAGACCCTCTGCTGACTAACGCGGCCGGCGCGGCCGGGAGAGAGCGAAAAGCTCGTTGTAGTTAGCCGTCGGGGACTGCCCGACGTAGAGTTGCACGTCGTTGTAAGGCGGGCCGATCCGTCGACCCGAGTACCCAGTCTCGCGGGCGAAGCGCCCCGGCCGAGTGTCGCGTGTGTGACGGTATTCGTACCGTTTCCGACGCGCGTTGTCGCTCGTGCCGCGACTTGAACACGCTCACGTCTAGAAAGTTCGACTTCCCTTTCGCGATTGGCTAATTCTCGCTCGCGTTCTTCATCTTTGTCGCCTACTGCGCCCTCGGGATTTTGGTTACCGCTTCCGTCAGGGAGAATCGGCTGTCCCGCGTCTTGACCGTCGCCGCGCCCGTCGGATCGTATTGCATCAGTCGATCGATAACTTGGGCCCTTGTACCGCCAGTTGTCATCAATCCACATGCCTTTGCTATATTCCGCAGCTCGCCCACCGTGTACTGACTTACCTCAGGCATGGTTACGCTGTCGTTCTTTTACCTCTTCGTGCGATACCCCGTCTGAGCCTCGAACGAACTCCCACGTCTTTTGTCTTGCGTCTTCGGCCTCCTAGAAGTTAGCCCCCCACTTTTCGAGTTTACCAATTTTGACAATTGTGCTGAATTGTGCTAGGTTTGTGCCATATTGTGCCAGAATATTAAACTCGAAATCCGAAAAATAGGGTAGAAAATAAAAAACCGAATTTTGGGTCAGCCCCCACTTTGCGATTTTTCCAATTTTTTAAATTGTGCTAGGTTGTGCTAAGTTGCGCTAGCATTGTGCCAAAGCATTACTTTCAGATATTGACAATTGTAGAAGTTATAATAAAAAAATGGTTTCGAGCAATTTTCGACAAAATTAACGTTTAAATGCCAACCAATGATTGAAATGTTACAAAACTGTATATCTGAGTTGTACTAGCCTTTTTTTTTGACCCGGTGGAAATCCTCATGGACCGTCACCCATCCCTCCTGGAGAGAGGGACGGGTGGTGTGTGGGACTCACCCCCTGGCACTCGAGTATGTGACACCTCGAGGCCAGTGTGCAATGGGCGCGCCTACCTCACTAAAACCACCGGGAGTGGCCGCCTCCGCGCGCTTTGGGGGGCCATCCGGGTACTTCAGCGCAGATCTCCGAATGACCCCCGCGCCACGCTTATTCGCGCTCGTCTTAGTCCCCCCTTTAAGAGGGGAGACCTAGGCCTCATTATTTAGCCTTCTCCTCGTTATTCGTTATGCGGCAGGGGTGCCACCAGGCCTCTGCC
>NW_011964427.1:0-4409 GCF_000949405.1 Vollenhovia emeryi
GCCCCATCCCCTCCTCTACCCCATCTACTCTACCATAGCGATTCACCATTCACGAAATTAATTAAATGCTTAACCGTTTTGTGTGTATAATTTTTATGTGTGTATTATAGAGGAAGCAGGTGGAAAGGGGGTGGAGGTGGGGGCGGGGAGGGGGCGATGGGAGGAAGGAGGGGGGCGATGGGGGAAGGGGGTGGGGCGCGCGCAGCGCGCCGTGTGAAATCGTGTATGTACTGTAAGGTACATGCTTAGATAGGAGGAAAGGTATAAAATTTAGAGTCCATCATTTTTCTCGAAAACTATTACATGTACAGTAAAAATTAATAGAACATAAACTGTATATTTTAAAGAGATCAACAACTTTTGTTTAAACATTTTTCAAAATTTTTAATATTTGTGTCTGAAAATTACATAGAATTGGTCGACATTATTTTTTAAATATCTTTTTAACGAACTACGAGCGACGGCTAAAACCTCTTCAAGGTCACTCAGGAGGGCGACCTTGACAACATATGTCAAGGTCAAGGTCATCGGGGCGGGCTCCCCTCATCGATATATTTACCAAATTCGTGAATTAATTCCTGATTACGTATAATGCTCTATAGAATAACATAGTTTTATGCCAATAAAAAATCTTTGTTTTCGCTAATGCTCTAGCTACCTTAAGTGTCGCAAAATGCGAATGACCAAGTACTTTCTGAGAACGTTCGAATGTCCGCGATGTCTTCTCCCATAGATTCTTGCTGCAAATGTCTATAGCACCGGGGCAGTAATAATATTAAATAATATATGAAAACGTTAAATTTTATTCGTGGCAATTACATTACAAATAATTTTAATTTAATTTCTTAAATGTAATTTCTTTAAATTAGATGCGCAAAACAAATATTTTGCAATATATTATTACAACTTTGCGATAAAAATATTATTAATTTGATTCCAAATTAATAATATTTTTAAGAACCTCTGGAAGTCTTCATCAGATTCCAAATTTAGAAGTTGACAGGTTTGATTCCACAAATTTTCAGAAATTTGATTATCTTGTGCTCGCCAATGTGGAGTCGCAACGCCGCATTCTCTTTATAAAGACAAAATAACGTAAACAAATTTTCTTCGTAAAATGTATTAAAATGAAGAAGAAGTATATTGAAATATTGTCTTTTTCTTACAGTTACGTGATAAAAATACAAATATAGATATATACAGTATAAAATTGAGATATTAAAGGATTTTGAGCGATCAAATTTGTGATAAGTAATACAACAAACTTGTGAAGTAATACACAATTATGTTTTGTTGAAATCATGTTATATGAAACATTATTCTGGGGTGCTGGAGTCACTCCATTGCACATTATATTTTGCGAATAATTTTATATGTACTGTTTCCTTACTTATAGTAGAGACCAGACTCGTTAGCTGCCTCTTCGGCCACTGAACAATATATAGTCGTTTGTGCACCTTGTTCAGGATTCTTTAAAATTGGTCGCGTAAACGTTTGAAAAAGAGTACTTGCACCTGGAAATAATGTTGTACTAAAATGTCTTCCCAATTCTGTCGTTACAACTCCAGGATGCAAAGAATATACGTTTATTCCGTAGATGTGTGCCTCTGAAACACATACGTAATGTAATTTATAAGCTGACTTTGCATTAAAATATAAAAAGAAATATAAAAATGGTCTAGATATTTTTCTGTTTTAACAGATTATTTTTATTATTTTGTATACTACTTTTTAGGAGCAGATTGGTTAATTTGGAATATATTTTCTTTTGGCAAAAATATCGATATGGAAATCATTATTTGTTGTAATCATTAGTTATACATGTTTATAAGTAACTTTTAAATTAAAAATCCCTATTAAAGAAAATTCCACTTAAAATTAGCTAAGTTACAAACTGTTGGTATATGGCGTTCTTGTAAAAAGAAATAGTTTTTAACCAGACTAAAGAATCTGAACAGAAAAAATCGTTAGAGAGTAATGTTCGAAAAGTGGGACACTGTATAAATTAATAGGGAAGTTGTTAGATAAAGCTAGCAGAAGTCTTATAATCTGTTTCTGTACTTAATTGTAATTATTGTCAGCGTACGTCTTCAAATATGTAATATTCAAGTCCTCTATAATATCTGCGTCTAATAATGTTTTCATATACCTTTTAACCGACGAGCGAGTTCCTTGGTGAACAATACGGTCGCTAACTTACTTTGCGCATACCCTTTGAAGGGAGTGTATGTTTTTTCCAAATTTAGATCCTCATGTATAGCGCCAACTGTATTATGATAATAGCTATTATTATCAATTATTTCTTTTTAGTGTTATGTATCATGGAAAAAAATTTACTGAGCAAATATGTAAATGTTATAGTAAATTTTGTTAGTTTTTTAATCAATAAGATTTGTTAAGAAAATTGTATTTACTAAAATAGCTTTAAATTTGTTCTATAATTTCTTTTTTTCTGATTTTGTCTTTCGTATCAACATTTTATATCGGCGATATAATTTTGTTGTACTAGCAAAATGTATTTTTTACGGATAGAATATTTGTTTTGACAAAAAACATAAACAAAATCTGTCTTGTAAATTTTTTCTATTTTTCCAACAAAACAGTTCTTACTATAATATTGAAATATTTACATCATATATTAATAAAATTTATTTGTTCTCTAAAAAAATATGTAGTAACAATTTTATTGTGATAGGCAAATAAATTTTCTTCCATAATAGTGTCATGTTACTATATGTATAAGCATATACTATTTAATAATTTATATTTGTGCAAGTTAGAAATTTAACTAGAAAGTTATTAATTTTACGAACATGTGTGCATACAAGACGAAACATTCACTATTCTACAACCAAAATCGGAGGATTGTATTTTAGGTAGCAGTAAAAGTGTTAGAAGGAAGTGACCGAGATAGTTTGTTTGCAGCTGCAAGTCGAATCCGTCTTCAGTCTTTTCTTGCGGGCACATCATCACACCAGCGTTATTTATCAGCAGGTGAATAGCTGATTCATTTTTCACCAAGTTTTTAGCACATTTTTTTACACTTTTGAGGCTGCAGAGATCCAAATGATAAATCGCAAGTTCACCTGGATTACCTTGAAACTGTTTCCTGTTTGCTCTGAAAATTATCATGTTATTACATAGTGACTGATTTTTATCATAATCGTTAATTGTGTCTCGTTTTTATACAATTTCTGAATATGTAAATTGCGTAAAATCGAGATACGACTTTGAATAAGAAATCAGTCAATATATGTATATTGTGTGAGTAAATAATACAATTATATAAATGTGTGTGAATTACATGAAAGTGTGTAGATATTAACTTTATATATATTCATATCTCAGAAAAAACCGTTATATATAATATAATAATTATAAATAAAATTTCAAGTTTCAATCGACCTCAGCTGGCTACGTTTATTAAATATACTGTTCAATTTTTTAATACTTCTTACGTAATTTGTATGTAAAACATGTACTCTTAGATCTCACTTGATAAGGAACTAAAGTTCGAAACGTTATGAAGGCGTATTTAATAAGTGTAGCCAGCTGAGGTGGATTAAAACTTGACATTTTATTTATATTAATACTGGCAATCTGATGAAATATACCATTTATAATAATTATATTTTATGACACAATTAGTACACTATTAAATTGAGTAATTTTACAAAACAAAATCATGTTTGCTCGATCTTGCGAACTGTTTTGTAATTTTTCTAGCATGACTTTCTTGCGATAAACATAAAGACAATTAATTTTTCTCTTTGTAATAATGATAAAAACGAAAATATTAACTGCTATATAAAAATGTATATATGTATGTATATACGTTATTGTAATAATACAAATATGTATATATCGCATATCTCTGGTGTGTGCCGGTTAACGACTACCGATCGCTCAACCGATAAATTTGAGTTATCGATAAGTGGGGGAATAACTGGTCAGTGTATATATTATATGTATACACAGCAACTTTATTTACCTTGAAGGAGGATTTCTTCTTATATCTTCAAGTGCGTCGTTTGCTTTTTCTGTATCTCGACAAGCCAAAATAACTCTTGCTCCTTAATATAAATATTTTATTCATGTATTTAAATGTACAAATACAATTGTTTTTCTATTAAGTTATGTTAAAAAAACTATCAAACTAATACATGTTATAATAATGAATATTTCTAAACAACTTGAATATATCATCACTTTAGGAAATTATCAACTCCTATTAAAAATTTTTTTAATAATAAAGTTACCTCTATGATAGAGATCTCTAGCGGTCTCCTTGCCGATTCCAGTATTCGCTCCTGTTATAACTGCAGTCTTTCCTACGAGTCTTGTTTTACTGGTACACTCGTTGTGAAACGGCCACATTTTCACGATATTTCCTTTGTATGGCTTCACAC
>NW_011964428.1:0-4410 GCF_000949405.1 Vollenhovia emeryi
TCCCGATTGGCCACGTTGCAATTGACCACGGTCCCGATTGCCCACGTTGTAATTGACCACGGTCCCGATTGACCACGTTACAATTGACCACGGTCCCGATTGACCACGTTGCACTTGACCACGTTGCAATTGACCACGGTCCCAATTGGCCACGTTGCAACTGACCACGGTCCCGATTGGCCACGTTGCAATTGACCACTGTCCCGTTTGACCACGAGCTAATAGCGCGCGCGCAGGCACGCACGCACGCACGCACGCACGCACGCACGCACGTATTTTTACGCTGTTTCCTAACAGACGGTATTTCCAGGCCTATGTTACGATTTGTAAAATCAACGTTAATAAGATATTGCAAAAACGTCTAATGGCCGCTGAATTGTAATGTCTTGTAAATGTTGCAATTCAATATTCAGAAAACCTTGTTAAATTATAATAAGGTAACATTGGTCGAGCTAGCAGAATATTTTTTATTGGAAGTGCTGAAATTGAATTATTCCTCTAATCCAATCTTAGCTCAGAAAATTTCTGACCGTTGCAATATTATTGTACATATCCCAGGCAGCACGTGTTAGTTTAAAATACGTTTCTTAAAATTAGACGTGTCTAATGTCTAAAATCCACTTTACACGATCTATAATTCGCAACAGAATTCGAGACAGAATTCCATTTAATAATTTTATGTATCGTGTAATACAGAAAACATTTGAACAATCAGAATTATAATTATAATGCTCCAATTTTGTAAATAGAAAAGATGCATCAAATATGTGTAGTGTATGAAAATGCGTGATGTAGACATTTGATGACAATTCGAATTATGAATTTTATCTCCGCCAAGGTACATCAAATCTTAGAATGAATTAGTATGGAAACTTATAATTAAATTAAACTACAAAAGGTGTGATATCACGTAAAAAACTTACCTTTTTAAAAAAAGGTAAAAAAAGCACCAAGTCTAAGCTCCAATTCAACCGAATATATTTTGTTACTCTATCTTTTTTACAAAAGTATAATCTCTACGAAAATATCTTTACTGCAAAAGTATCTTCTTTACAAAAATAGTGTCTCCACAAAAATCTTCTGTACAAAAATATCGTCTCCACAAAAATATCTTCTCTACAAAACTATCTTCTCTACAAAAGTAATGATATCAACAAATTGCGCCAACTAAAACAGCGGATATTTATACAAACTAGTTGCTTTAGCATTTGTTTTTGATTAAAAAATGTTATATTTCTTAAAAATCAAACTAAAGATTTTATTGGAAAAAATAATCGAGTTAATAATAAAACACCGATGAAAAGAATAGCAACTGTTTAGAAATTTAGAAACTCTGTATCTGTTCAGGCGAATTAAGGCGTGTGTCTATGACGCTAGTACTTGGTCCAAGTTCTAGTTTTGAGGAATGCGTAGCCAATCAACTTGCAGCTTTTGTGGAACGGCTACATTGATTGGCTACATATTTCGCGGAATTAGAACTTGGACCAAGTACTAGCGTCATAGACACACGCCTTAATTCGCCTGAATAGATACAGAGTTTCTAAATTTCTAAACAGTTGCTATTCTTTTCATCGGTGTTTTATTATTAACTCGATTATTTTTTCCAATAAAATCTTTAGTTTGATTTTTAAGAAATATAACATTTTTTAATCAAGAACAAATGCTAAAGCAACTAGTTTGTATAAATATCCGCTGTTTTATTTGGCGCAATTTGTTAATATCATTACTTTTGTAGAGAAGATAGTTTTGTAGAGAAGATATTTTTGTACAGAAGATTTTTGTGGAGACACTATTTTTGTAAAGAACATACTTTTGCAGTAAAGATATTTTCGTAGAGATTATACTTTTGTAAAAAAGATAGAGTAACAAAATATATTCGGTTGAATTGGAGCTTAGACTTGGTGCTTTTTTTTACCTTTTTTTAAAAAGGTAAGTTTTTTACGTGATATTATATACAGTACATACATTCATGGTATGAGTATAGAATATTCGTATAATATCATGTGCTGTCTGGGTAATGGCCATATCAGACATAGGTTCACTCACATCTCGAAGGTGACTGGCCATGTTTTGAACCTTCGACACGTGGTCGATCACTGAGCCGCTTGCGTCCATCTTGTGCTCGTGGAATTGCTGTAAGAGCATGATCTTGCTCGTTGCCGATCGCTGCTCATGGATCGCACTTAGCCTGGTCCACATTTCTCTCGAAGTCCCGCATACAAGTAGAGACTCGCCCTGCTTCGCCTCCATCGACGACGCCAGCACGTACACCGCACGTGCATCCTCGCGTTCCCACGCCTTCGCCGCCGCACTTGCTGCGTCCTCCGGTTTTTCACGCACCCCCTCGACAATGTCTAGGATGCCGTTCGCTCTAAGAAGCGCACGCACTTGAAATTTCCAGTGAAGGAAATTCTTTCCATCGAACCTCACAATGTTCCTGGCTGATATTTCCTCGGCCATGTTAAACAAGTGAATCGTCTTGACTGACCTACCACGTGGCAGCCTTGTGGCTTTTTGTCCGTCGCCCTCACGACCGACTTTCAAACCGAAAATTAATATAGTTCAACTAAACGCGTTATCTGGGCCCATAACCTTTTGGGATTGGTAGGAGAAAAATATTAAATCGGTTTGAGACGCAAAACGAATTATTCACTTTAATGAAGAATTAACTGAACGAACAAAGAAGTAGAAGTTTTCGCGGAGATCGACACGTAGCTCAGCTCAGCACAAGAGTAGCTTAACTAGTTCCCCCCGACGTAGGACGAAGAATTCATCCGTTACAGTTCACTCGCCTTCCAGAACATACCACCCAATCACACGCATTCGCACAATCACGCATGCTCCTTACAAGACCGGGTAATATGACCAGAAGGGTGATTTGACAACACGTCTCCCAAACCAATGCATTATTCAACAACTACATCAAAACCACGTTCTTTTGAAATTTTGTAGATATTTTCGCTAAATTCTTTAATGTAAGGTATCGCTATAGGATTTCTGGTTATTTGAACGTCATTATTTCTAGTAGCCCCGTACTTGATTTGTCTTATTCTGTGTTTGATATATTTGTTACATAATTTAGAGGGATAGCTATTGTCAGAGAGGATATCTTGGATGATTTTGATGTTTTGATCATGAAAGCGTTCGTCAGCTAATAAAATTGCACGATCTACCAAACTAGTTATAACGCTGATTTTATGTTTCAAGGGGTGGCTGGAAAAATAATTAATATAACGTCCCGAAAACGTAGGTTTCCTAAACCAGTCGGTTATGAGATGTTCACTCGCTCTAATAACTGACGTGTCCAAAAAATTGATAGAGGAGTTAATTTCGGTCTCATAAGTAAATTGCAGTCGTTGATGGTAGCTATTAAAAACATTGAGGATATCATTTACTTTGTCTCGCGGGACAATTGTGAATATGTCGTCCACATATCTAACGAAGACTGGAACGTCATAGTTTAAAATACTCAGGCAATGTGTTTCTAAGCCCTCCATGACTATATCCGCGAGAATGGGGGACAAGGGGGAACCCATAGGACTGCCATAGATTTGATCGTAGAACTGTTTATTGAAAACAAAGCTAGTAGAGCTCAATATAATGTCTATAGCGTATAGGAACTGCTGTAGATTGAATTTAGTATTTGTCGAGATGTGTGTCCATCTCTTTTCTATCGCGTTCATGACCAAATCTTTTGGGATGTTGGTGAATAGTGACGTGACATCTAGGGACAGGAGAATCTCATGCTCCTGAATTGTGTGCCCACGGATTATTCTTGCGAAGGACCAACTGTCTCTTATGTAAGACTTAGGTTTAGGAATGGAATCATTTATAATATTATGAAGGAAACGAGCAATATCGTAGAGAGGGCTGCCTATGCTGGAAACAATTATACGCAACGGAATGTTAGGCTTGTGGACTTTCGGAAGTCCATAGCACCTAGGTAGGTTTCCATGATTGTTACGCAATTTTTTGCATGTGTATTCGTCAATAATTCCGGAATCGAACCAAGTTTTGACTAACAAGGGGAACCCGGCAGTCTGTAGTCACCGATTTTAATCTAGTTGTGTGGGTGTGTTGTACTCACCCAAACTTATTTTCTGCTAAAGCCGTAGGGCGCACTATTCAGGCGTTCTCGAGGAAATAACAATAAACGGTAATTATGCATAAAAGCGACTTCCTCTCCGAGTTGCTTTATTTTTAAATATGTTGTTGGGGATGTCTTCCCGAGTCATTTCATATATACATATATATAAGGGGCGGACTCAAATAGTTTCGGAGATACAGGCTGAGAAAGGATACAAATAATAAATATATCATGGTAATTTGTATCCTTTCTCAGCCTGTATCTCCGAAACTATTTGAGTCCGGCCCTTATATACATATATATATATATATATATGGGTCATT